>NC_056555.1:300000-452500 GCF_910596095.1 Thunnus maccoyii
GCAACATCAAGAAGAAGGAACACGAGAAGATCAAAAAATACCAAGGGCTGAAAGAGGAGCTAGAAAGGATGTGGGGAGTAAAGGCAACAGTGGTGCCAGTGGTAACTGGAGCACTGGGGGCTGAATAATTTTATTATTCAACAAGCTTTACATGAGGTCACCTTGGTAAGGCAGATTGTAAACTAACACTCTATGCCCACAATAGTGACATTGAACCAGTCAAAACCACAATTTGTTTTTGAGCCGACATTCAGCAATAACACAATAGAAGTTGCAGTGATTGTCTAAAACTCAAAAGGGGCGGCTGTGGCTCAGGAGGTAGAGCCACTAATTGGAAGATCGGCGGTTCGATTCCCGGCTCGTCCAGTCCACATGTCGATGTGTCCTTGGGCAAGACACTTAACCCTGAATTGCTCCCAATGGCTGTGCCATCAGTGTGTGGATGTGTATGAATGATTAGATTTCCACTGATGGGCAGGTTGGGACCTTGCATGGTAGCCACTGTACCATTAAGCGTATGAATGTGTGTGAATGGGTGAATATGATTCGTAGTGTAAAAGCACTTTGAGTGGTTGGAAGACTAGAAAGGCGCTATACAAGTACAGTCCATTTACCATTTACTTACACAGTAAATGATCCAAAAGCTTAAGTGTCTCACTCAACCAGAAGTCAACATTATCAAAAAAGATACCAATGCACACCTTAGAATAAGTAATATTAGCAACTGCAAAAAGCGAATGAATGAATGAATGGTTATTATCAAGTGCCACTGAATGAACACACTTGGTAATGTTGTATTAAGGCACACCTGTGGGGTTCTGCTGTCGATTGGAATCCAGGGGAGGGCTGAGTCAGGCAATCTGCGGGTCGGGTTTAGACTGTGACTTCAACAATTCATCATCATTATCATCTTTACCAGGGACAAGGCATCAACTGTTGTGTTGCTCGGCTTTCTGAGACATTTTAATGTCCATGACTTGATTTCTAACATAGTGTTTATGTTTTATAATCTGTCTGCATGTACACACGCACAGACACAAAGTGTGCTGTGAGCTATAATTACTACAGGCGTGGCTGAAAATATTGGTACCCTTCCACCTTTAAAAAAAAAAAAAAATTCTCTGTATTAAGACGATACTGACAGAAGTATATGGTCATTCTTTATTTAACATTGAATATAACTGAAACTGTGCTTTTGAATTACAACTTAACATATTTAATACAATAAAACAGATGAAAATGGCATGGCCAAAAATATTGGTACCCTTAACTTAATATTTTGTAGCACAGCCTTTGGAGGCAATAACTGCAGTCAAACGCTTTCTGTAACTCTGAATAAGGTTTCTACACTTCTTCACAGGTAGTTCGGCCCACTCTTCTTGAGCAAACTGCTCCAGTTCTCTCAGGTTTGATGGTTGCTGTCTCCCAACTTGAAGTTTCAGCTCTTTCCACAGATGTTCAGTGGGATTCAGATCAGGACTCATAGCAGGCCACTTCAGAACAGTCCAACGTTTTCTTCTCCACTACTCTTGGGTGTTTTTGATGTATGTCTGGGGTCATTATCCTGCTGGCAGACCCTTGACCTGCGATTACGACACAGCTTTCTGACACTGGGCTTTACTTTTTGCTCCAAAATGCCTTGATAGTTTTCTGATTTCATTGTGCCCTGCACAGATTCAAGGTACCCAGTGCCTGAGGCAGCAAAGCAACCCCAAAACTTCATTGAGCCTCCTCCATGTTTCACGGTAGGCATGGTGTTCTTTTCTTTGAAGGCTTAATTTTTTCTTCTGTAAACAATGGGTTGGTGTGACTTACCAAAAAAACTCTTATTTTGTTTCATCTGTCCAAAGCACATTCTTCCAGAAGGACTGTGGCTTGTCAACATGCATTTTGGCAAAATCCAATCTGGCTTTTTTGTGTCTCCCTCTTAGAAGTGGGGTCCTCCTGGGTCTTTTACCATCCATCACTGTCATTCAGACAGTGACGGATAGTACAACTTGAAACTATTGTACCTTGAACTTGAATATCAGCTTGGATCTGTATTGACGCTTTCCTTGGTTCTTTCTCTAACATTTGAGCAATCCTTCTGTTCAATATTGGGCCAATTTTCCTCTTTCGACCATGTCCAGAGATGTTGGCTACAGTTCCATGGGCCTTAAACTTCTTCATAATATTGGCAACAGTGGGCACAGGAAAATCAAGCTCTTTGGAAATGGTCTTGTAACCTTTACATTGACCATGCTTGGCTATCACCTTTTTTCTAATGGCTTCAGACCACTCTCTAGTTTTCCTTCTGTTTTCCATGTTCAATGTGATGCACACAGTGGCACAAAACAGCAGAGCGAGTGTTGGGCCTCAAACCACGAGGTCACACAGAGAAGGCCTACATGTAACCTGTGAGGCCTGACCACGAGGTGCTTTTTCCTTTGTTTCCCCCGAGACAAAGGAATAGCGCCAAAATGCTGCTTACAGACAATGGGAGTCCATTGCAAACTTCATTTCCAGTGATGATTTGCGATTTTCACACCTCAGCAGGGAACAGTCAACATACAGTCTCTCATTGGTGGAGACGCTCCTGCACAGCGGAGCATCCTGATGACGCAGCCATGACATCACCGCCCCTTTAAAAACTGAACGTGCCCTGAAGCACATGCCTTTCCCATGTCGCTGAGCTAGGGGTAACCTTTGTTCCTCTGTGAGTCAGCTTGACTAAAGGGGGTACCCCACGTGTTTTTCCTGTCATCGAAGACTCCCCTCACCGGACGAGACGAGACTTCGCCCATGTTCATCCGAACACATTCCTGGATCCGAGAGAGACCGCTGCTGCAACCAGCATCCTCAAATCCCCTCGAGAAGGAAGAAACAAAGTTTCTTCAGGAAGACGTGGAACTTCTCTGCCCCGCTCGTCTTCACCGAGTCGACTCTGCTGTTCTCTCCGCCATGCCACTGAGAGCCAGCTGCCGTGATTTTCGCCGACCATGCGAGAACGGCCACCGTCTGCATCTGAGCCAAGGACAAAGTTGGACAGAAAGATGGACTACACACACACCCTGCTCGCTTTCTGAAGCGACCAAGTAAGAGGCATAAGTCTGGGCAGAGGCAGTGTCAGTTGTGTGTTCTTTTCAGCATCAGTTGCTGTTGTTTAGCATTTAGCTTTTTAGTTTGGGGTTTTACCCGCTTGGGACTACTGCTGTGTTTGTGCCACCGTGAGTGAGGAAGTAAGTTGCTTTGTCGATCAGAAACCAGACAACGTGTGTCACAGACTGCCATCCGTATGTGCGCTCTCTGTTGACAAAGGAATCGCTTCTCTCCCTCTCACAATCGCTTTCTCTCCTTCTCCCTCTCTTGCGACTAACACACACACGCACGTGCACAGATATACGCACCGACATCTTTTTGCACATCTGATGGTCAGATAACGTTGGACAAAGCCATGCTTTGTCTTTCCTTATCCGCCATCAGACACGTGTGTTTTTCACGGAATTGGGTGAGTGCAAGACGCCAACCACCAGGTGGCGCAATCTTGTTTTTGTCAAGCCAAGACACCGCCATACTTCTGCCATTCGGGTCTCGCGTGACTTCCTCCCACAGCCACATCCGTGTTGCAGACCGACGACGTCATCACGTCAGGTCAAGTCGCCATCTTGGCACACATACCCACTCACACACACACACACACACACACACACACACACACACACACACACACATCCATTCCCCTGCATGTGTCCAACCCTGTACATAGCTGTTGTGTTTTGTTTGGTAGAATTAGATTTTAGAATAGTTGTTTATTGAATGAAGCATTTGTTAACTGTTAATTTTGCTAAGTTTGATAAACACTGTTATATCTTTAAAGAGAAGTTCTTTTGTCATTATTGTGTGTAACATATTGTGAAAAGTGGCTGATTGAAGGACTTCTTTGTTCACCCTTGAATGTTGATATCTCTCAGATATTAACATTCTAGGTGAACTCCCATTTATGAGACTACCTTGTTTGGTTATTGGTCCCGGTTTCCGGGTGGTGCCCCGTATTTGTTAATTCATATTAAGAATTCTATTAATTGTTACAATTAGTTAATTATCTTTGATAATTGATAATTATTGCAAATAATCAACTGTGTTCCTCACAGATCCAACAGTTGGTGCCAGAATTATTGATTAGGGTTAACAATATCTTGAATTCATAATTATCTATGATAATTATGAATTATTGCTAATAACCAAATGCACTACTGCCCGTCCCAACATGAGTAATTTTCTTCTTTTAAACTGTCTGCATGAGTGATTGTATGACTGAAAACACATGTGATACTAATTAAAACACAATAGTCTGCTTAAAGTATCACTACAAATCAATTATTTCTTACAACTTCTAAAGGGTGCCAATAATTTTGTCCAGGCTATTTTAGAATGTCTTAGTAGAATAAGCATGATTTTAGTTATTTTCACAACTTTTTTGTTTTGTTCCACTGCAAACCAAATATAGACGTAAATTGATAATTATTTTATTTTATTTTAATAAAATGCAAGGGTAACCAATAATTTTGGCCATGTCTGCATGGTAAAGTTAACAATTGTGTTTGTGTTGTGTTTACTTTACTTGCTTTGTTTTAGAGGCCTGACTGTCAGAGAATGAAAGCCAGCCACAGGAAACTCTGCAGCAAAAAGCAAAAAGACTGCACTAGGGAGGGATTTTCTGGTAGCTTACGTCAACACTTTGCTCCACCCGTTGTGTTCAAAACACATTGGTTTCTATGCAGCTATGATTTGGGTTTCGTACCAAAAATGCCTTGTGTGATGGACAATAAAATATTCAGGACTTTAATGAAAACATTTTGGGGTTAAGCCCCATAAGCCCACCCCTGGCGCTGCCTATGTTGTTATGATAGGGGTGCTAGTTGAGAAAATGCTAATGAGTTATTTTGGAAGGCAATGAGGAAAACATCTTTGGTTGGGGAGCTTGGATTTTTAACATGCGTATGCCTGTATACTGAGAAACTTAACTGTAACAAAGACTGCCATAGCTAAATACTAAAGTCTTACCTTGAAACTGTCCTACCAAGACAAATGACAGCATCAATCATTTGTTCACATGCCTTGATATATGTTTTACTGACAAAGACCTCTAGTGGTGGTGTGAATTATAACCCTGATGTTGTTATACAGTACATCCTAAAAACGTTGTAGGGTGAAGGTCAGGGTGGATAGATTGGTCAACAGTCAACATGTGGTTTCTTTAACCATGGCCATGATCTTTCTCTATTCTTTACCAAATAATTCTTCTTTTAACCATCACAACACGAGCAAGTCATTTTCATGCTTAAACCTGACCAAATCTTAGCAGCAAGTGGTCATGAATCATTTTGTAATGGTTTTGGAAGGTGTCATCCTGCTGAAAGGGCCATCAGGTCAGACAGACTCATATGGGTCACTTAGGGAAGCTTACAAGCAACATTTTTTGATGTTTTCTCTTGAGGACTTCTAAGATTGTTACACAACCTTAAATTGCATGGAAAAGGAGAATGACTTGCCTGGTACAGTTTAATATCCTTTTGGCTCTTGGATTAGGGGTAGGGTTGTATCTTAAGATAAGTAATTTGTGGCAGGAACTCTCTTCAGATGCCTGGGTCTTCAGTGCTGCTGCTGACATGCTGCGGGTCTCTGCTCAGACATATAAAACACTCCGATGATTAATTGAACAGGGTGTTGTCTTTCAGACCATTAAATCTACACATTAAAAATGCAGTATCCTAAATAGAGAACTGGGATTACAATACACAGATTTGCTAGCAAGTAGTGCAATATGTCATGATAGAGATCTGCTGATGAACATCACATGAGAAAACATCATCATTGTATTGTGGCTTAATACACTTTTGCTTCCTTGAAATGTTTTTTCCCCTAACATCCTCGCAATGCATGTCCCTTACAACCTGGTCAAGACAACTGTATGCCGTGAGTGCAGAGGCAGAAAATCAGAGATGCATGGACCTTTTCAAACCGTCAGCTGAATATCTTTTTCTGTGGAATAATCTCTCACATAAAATAGTTGCTGCCCTTGTCCTGTGCTTTAATATAATGTCATATCAGTCAGCTACTGTAAATTCTGTCATCACCCATACTGTCTGGTTGGTTTCTAACAGTTGACCATCCACACTGAAAAGTCAGAAAAATGGTAACTGGAGAACAATAGAGAACACCAGTATGGAGCACGAGTGGGGTTGGATGGATAGAAAGTTCTTGCAGCAAGTCCTCATACCTAAATGAAAAAGTAGGTTGTTTGTGAGAGTGTGTTTTGATCTGATGCTTCTATTTGAAGGACAACATTGTCAGTGTCTTCTAAAACGACCCATACGGATGTTACAAAAATAAATCATGTTTTTTCTGATCTGCCACCTCAATAGTTAAAGTTTGATTAGATTTAGGCAACTAAAACTATTCATCCCAGCTTAAGAAAAGATTGTGGTCATGGTTAAAAGAGACTAACATTGAATGTTTGTTAGGAGTCAGTATTTAAACAGTGGTTTATGTAATATTCCTCTGAAATGTAGAGGAGTAAAATTACAAGTAGTTCAAATTGTACTTGAGCACCAATAAAGCTATGATCCACCTCTGATATTGTGTGATTGGCTATATATGGGCAAGTTACCTAGAAAATGTTAAGTGCTCAAATACCCATTGTAAAAGTAATTATACAACTTTACTAATTACCTTAGCAAGTATTGATCCTACAGTTTGGAGGTGTTAATGACACATCAATAAATAAGTGATAACAACTGCATGCAGAGCCCAGGAAGTCCCATCCTTACAATGGCCCTGTTTACACCTGGCATTAACATGCATCTTGGGTGATATGATCACAAATAGCTCTAAGTACATCAGTTCACGCCTGGCATTAGAATGCATCTGCACGTGTGTCCTTGTGATCAGATCTCACTTCCCTGCTATATATGCAGATAAACACATACATCATTTCTGTTTTCAAAGACCAAATGTGTAGTTCTTAACTGTCAGGAGGACCGTGTCTATGGACCCTGCACCCAAAACTGTGTTCAACTTGTTTGATAACAGGATAAACAAATATACAATGCATTGTGTGCTCCCTCATGAAAATCAAATGCCCGTCCTATTGATTTGCTCTAGTACCAGGTCTGAATATATATATATGTATATATATATATATATATATATATATATATATATATATGCCTCGAACCCATTGAGAGAGGCTGTGCGCATTTACACACGAGGTACAGCTGTGTAACTTCATTGATTATTTAAAAATCTCCTGACATGTCGACAGAATAGGTCAGGCTCTAATGGTAATTAGTCCTGAGCTCTATTATGTCAAGCAGCACAGCAAAACCAAAAACTCACAGAAGTCTTGAAAGAGTGCAGTCTCAACAAAGAATTATTACTCATGGGTGATTTTGATGTGAACTGGGAGGATAAAACTGAGAGGAAAAAAACTAAAAATGATCACAGAGAATAACAACAATCATAACAATAACACTAAGTATAGGTACCAATAGCCAGGGAAGGATGCCAACAGGACTGCGAAGGACCACGAAGGCTCAGCCTGCATCCCAGGATTTCCTGCGAGATGAGAAAGGACAAAAAACTCTGGGGAAGAAGCAAAGATAGTGACATGCATTGATGTTACATGAATGCATACAGATGGAGAGGAGGAGGAGAGGAGCTCAGTGCATCATGGGATGTCCCCCAGCAGTCTAGGCCTATAGCAGCATAACTACGGCCCTAACTATAAGCTTTATCAACAAGGAAAGTTTTAAGCCTGCTCTTGAGCATAGAGAGGGTGTCTGCCCCCCGAACCGAATCTGGAAGATGGTTCCACAAGAGAGGAGCCTGATAGCTGAAGGCTCTGCCTCTCATTCTACTTTTGGAGACTGTAGGAACCACCAGTAAGCCTGCATTCTGGGAGCGCAGTGTTCTAGTGGGATAATACGGTACTATGAGTTCTTCAAGATATGATGGTGCCTGACCATTCAGGGCCTTATAAATTAGTAGAAGGATTTTAAATTCTATTCTAGATTTTACAGGAAGCCAATGTGGCAAAGCTAAAATGGGAGAAATGTGATCTCTTTCCCTAGTTCTAGTCAGTACATGTGCAGCTGCATTCTGGACAAGCTGGAGAGTCTTTAGAGACTTGTTAGAGCAGCCTGATAATAAGGAATTGCAAGAATCCAGCCTAGAAGTAACAAATGCATGGACTAGTTTTTCTGCATCTTTTTGGGACAGGATGTGCCTGATTTTTGCGATATTACATAAGTGAAAAAAGGCAGTCTTTGAAAATTGATTTATGTGGGAGTTAAAGGACATATCCTGATCAAAGATAACTCCCAGATTCCTTACGGTGGTGCTGGAGGCCAGGGTAATGCCATCCAGAGCAGCTATATCATTAGATAATGTGTTTCTAAGGTGTTTAGGGCCAAGCACAATAACCTCAGTTTTATCTGAGTTTAGTAGTAGAAAATTGCAGGTCATTCAGGTCTTTATGTCTTAAGGCATGCTTGGAGTTTGTTTAACTGATTGGTTTCATCAGGCTTCACTGATAAATATAACTCGGTATCATCTGCATAGCAATGAAAATTTATGGAGTGTTTCCTAATAATATTACCTAAAGGAAGCATATACAAGGTGAATAGAATTGGTCCAAGTACAGAACTTTGTGGAACTCCATGTCTGACTGTTGCCTTCATGGAGGATTCATCATTAACATGTACAAACTGAAATCAGTCTGATAAGTAGGACTGAAACCAGCTTAATGCAGTTCCTTTAATGCCAATTAAATGTTCCAGTCTCTGCAAAAGGATTTGATGGTCAATTGTGTCGAATGCGGCACTAAGATCTAACAGGACAAGTATGGAGACAAATCCTTTGTCTGATGCAGTTAGGAGGTCATTTGTGACTTTCACCAGTGCTGTCTCTGTGCTATGATGCACTCTAAATCCTGACTGAAAATCCTCAAATAAACTATTGTCATGTAGAAAGTCACATAACTGATTAGAGACTGCTTTCTCAAGGATCTTAGAGAGAAATGGAAGGTTAGATATAAGTCTATAATTGGCTAAAATGCCTGAATCAAGAGTAGGCTTCTTAAGAAGAGGTTTAATTACAGCTACTTTAAAGGACTGTGGTACATAGCCTGTTACGAAAGACAGATTGATCATATCTAGTAAGGAAGCCTCTAACTAAGGGTAAGGCTTCCTTAAGCAACCTAGTTGGGATGGGGTCAAAGAGACGGGTTCATTGTTTAGCTGAACAAATCATTGAAGTTAGTTCAGAAAAGTCGAATGGAGAAAAACAGTCCAAATATGTGTCAGGATTTACAGCTGTTTCTAAGTTGCCTGTGTTTGCGGAGAAATCGGTGCCTGTTGAAGGCAGGAGATGGTTAATTTTGTCTCTAATTGTTAGAATTTTATCATTAAAGAAGCTCATAAAGTCATTACTACTGAGAGCTATAGGAATACATGGATCAATAGAGTTATGACTTTTTGTCAGCCTGGTCAAAGTGCTGAAAAGGAACCTAGGGCTGTTTTTATCCTCTTCTATTAATGCTGAGTAATAGGCAGCTCTGGCATTACAGAGGGCCTTCCTATATGTTTTAAGACTAACATTTTTATTTACTAACAAACCAGAAAGAATAAAAGTTACAATTTAATCACTGGCTTATCAGATCATAACCTAACCCTATGTACGAGAAAACTGACTAAAAGTAGATTTAAGACCACGGCAACTAAGACAATGATCCTTCAATGCATACCCAGAGCTAAGCAAGAAGAATTTATCAATGGAATTAACAGCTTGTACTGGGATGATGTACTGTCCTCTGATGATCCGGACTATGTCTGAGATACTTTTACTCACAGAATCCACTCTGTGAGGGAAAGATTTAATGTGAGGATACAGATAAAATCTAAAATTAAAAACAATTTACCGTGGTTTAATGAAAAATTGTGGAAACTAATGAAATCTAGAGATGCTGCACTAAGGAAGGCAATTAAAACTAGAAGAGACACTGACATGTTGATTTATAAAGGTTTAAGGAACAAAGTTATCGAAGAGCTAAGAGAAGCTAAATCTCGTTTTTATCTCAATATTTTGAATGAGGCAAAAAGCAACAGTAAATTGATCAGGAAAAACATTGATAATCTCACAAGGAGGGACCCAAAATTTTTAGATTTTAAACTCAAAGTACAGGGAAAGTTAATTGAAAATCATCTTACTGTTGCTTCTGTCTTTAATAATTTTTTTCTTGAGTCTGTATATGAGTTAGGAAAAAAAATATGAAAAGGAAACTGGATATTGTTCCTATAGATGCTATAGGCCAGGTTTTCTAGCTGGTAGACACTACTGAGTTACAAGTAAACAAAATCATCAGCTCCTTAAAAAGCTCCAAAAGTAGAGATGCTTTCCAATTTGACACCATTTTTGTCAAATCACACAAAGATATTTTAACTCCCCCTATTTCCCATTTAATTAACTTGTATTTTAGAGCACAGAGCTCTTTGATGACTGGAAATGTGCCATTGTCACTCCTATTTTTAAATCTAGAGATGGCCTTGAAGCCAGTAACTACAGACCAATAAGTATTCTGCCAGTACTCTCAAAGGTTGCTGAGAAAGCTGTCATTAAACAACTGACAACATTTCTTAATACAAGCAATTTTGGTCTACATTGTATGCAATTTGGCTTTAGAACAAGAGTAGTTGGTGCTGTATTTTTAGATCTGCGTAAAGCATTCGACACAGTCAATCATGATGTTTTAATATCGAAACTCTCTAAATTTAACTTCTCATCTAGAGCACTGGCATGGATGTCTCCATATTTATCTAATAGGATACAATGTGTTAAAGTTGGTGACACACTGTCCAGTAACATGAAGTGCACAATGGGTGTTCCACAAGGGTCAGTGTTAGGCTCCCTATTATTTATACAGATATTAATGATCTCCCTCAACAGTGGCATGATGTAGAACTACAAATGTATGCAGCTGGCACCATTGTGTACACACATGCAAAAACAGCTGAGTTAGCTGCTGCTAAACTAACAATGGCATTGGAAAGGATCACACATTGGCTTGATCAATCATGTCTGAGTCTAAATGTAAACAAGACAAAAGACATATTTTTCTCTACAACCTCCTAACGCTGATATTTTCATCAAAGGTGAAAAAATTGACATAGTTACTGATTGTAAATATCTTGATGTGACACTGGATCCAAATTTGAACTTTAAGAAACATGTTAAAAAAATGGTTAAAACCACCTTAGCAAAATTTAGACATATTAGAATCTGTCTCTCTTTGGATACAGCCAAGATATTTATGTATGCTATGATTCTTTCCCATATGTCTTATTGCATCACATTTTGGGGGCAGGCTGGAGAAACAGCTATAAAACCTCTTGAGTCCTTATACAAACAAACTTAAAAACTCTGGACAAAAAGCCAATGCATTTCCATCACTGTAAGGTACTGGAGAAATACAATTTACTGAGCTTTGAGAATTTTAGATTATTCTCAAATTTGTGCCTAGTTTATAAAATTTTAAATGGTTTGGCCCTTCCTCCACTATGTGACTTTGTGTACACTCGCTCAGTAAGTTTTATTAGATCCTCCAGAATATTTTCTATACAAGATTGTACCATACCATTTCGTTGCACTGCGTTTGGGCAGTCACCTTTCTCTGTGAAAGCCACATCTCAGTGGAATGCCCTACCTGATGATATGAAGAACTGTAGTTCAATCAATACACAAGGCCAAATTAAAAAAATCTACTAAAGACCAATCAGCTGTGTGACCACTGAGTCTTAACTCCATCTATGGTCTTCTTATTAGCGCAGGTAGTCTTTAATTTGACAAGTTTACATTATTAATTTCTAATTGACATTGTGGGTGTATGTGATGTGCTGTTGTGAGTAGCATTGTATTTTGTATTTGTATTTGCATTTTATATGATGTGTTCTGTGTGTTTTTTGCTTTGTACTGTTTGTTGATGTGCAGTTGTATGTTTTGATTGTGGGGGACTGAGGATGTAAATTAGTGTTGAGCTAACTCCGGTGCAGTGCATCTTTAATGTTAAAAACTGTGCGCTGTCCCAATCAATAAATAAATGCAACCTGTAAAAACTATAGTCATCAACTTGACAGGACAGGGGGAGCTATCCAGGAGAAATAGAATTAGATGTGTAGCTTCTGAAATATTTTTTTAGACAGACAAGCGAAAAACAAATTGTTTTCTGGTTTTGGTTTAATTTTTTTTGCTGATTTGAAGACGAAAACAGGTTAGGGGAATGGGAAAAATGGCAAGTGGATTTTTTTTTATTTTTTAAATTCACATGAAAAATGGAAAAACAAAATAAATCAGCTTTGGACGGAGGGTACACAGACTGGGAGGTAGCAAGGCACTTTCCATGCTTAGTCTGCAGGAAAATGGTAAATGGACTGCACTTATATAGCGACTTTCTGGTCTTCCAACCACTCAAAGCGCTTTTACACTACACGCCACATTCTTCCATTCACACACACATTCATATGGTGATGGCAGGGGCTGCCATGCAAGGTGCCAACCTGCCCATCAGTAGGAACCATTCATTCACACACACGTTCACACATTTGGGGTTCATTATCTTGCCCAAGGACACTTTGACATGCAGACTGGAGGAGCCGCGAATTGAACCGCTAATCTTCCTATTAGTGGACTAATACCTCCTGAGCTCTACTTCCTGAGCTACAGCCGCCCCCTAGAGGATGTCAGTTGAGTGGGCGGTCCTTTAATGTGGCCCAGGACACATTGTGTTCACACTGCTAAAAGAATGTGGCCACATGTGGCCCAGACCACCTCTGAATGTGTTCTGCACGATCGTCTCTCAGTGCATCCTCAATTCGTCTTGGGTGCGTTCACACCTGTACTTATAATCGGATCACCCAAGACGCATATTAATGGAAGGTATAAAAAGGGCCAATGAAACCCACACACCCTCCAACTCTGTACAAACCAAAGTGATTCTTAAAGCAGCAACAATCTATTTTTTTTATGATAAAAATGTATCAAATAACGGTGTCTAATGTGTTGTGCATGGCTCTTAGTGATGAACAGTGAATTTAGTGATCTACAGAGAATTATCAGTGACTCTGCAGCTTTAAAATGAGATTCAGCTCATTGTTTAGCTGTCCGGCTGCAACCTTACTGTTTTGGTTCATTCTCAGTGCTCTCATAGCATAATTTTCGGCCACAGCAGGCAGATGTTTCCAGAGAAAAAGCTCTAAATATCCATTGCACACTAGCTGCTCAGCACCAAATGTAATTGACAACATGTAAATATAAAAAGTTCAAACTTACCAGAAGGCATATTCTGCCTAGTTTGGTGGTAGCTTTCTGCCCCTACCATCAAGCTAACACACCCTCTACCAGTCTGTCCACTAAACACACGCACAAAATTCACACACATACATGCCATCCATGCTCACCTCCCTGTTTTGAACAGAGTATTAATGGGAATCCTAACTGTAATATGATTACTGAGTTTGAAATTGTTATTCACTACTTTACTCATTACTGATCCCTATTACAGTCATGCCTTACTGAACACATTCTATCTGATACTGGTGATCCCTCAGAGCTGGAGGCAAAGGAAAGTTGGCTTCTAAATGTTACAACTATGTGGAAGTACTCTACCCTGCCTGAGAAAGGTTAACAATTTGCATTTTTTAAAGCCCAGTTATCCTGTCCATACCACAGTGTTAGCCTGTTTTTTTCAAGATACCCACTATTGTGAGTGGATAGCCAAAACAAAGAGGAATGCTTTTGCAATCATGTGGACATGGTCTAAGTGTTTCTTGTTTCTTTTTTTGTAAGTTTTTTGACTCTGGGATCCTCACAGTGTCCAGGTGGTGTGGCTTGCACTCAGTGTCAGGCTGACAAAGGAGCTGGTGTTGTGTACAGAGCCAAATAGTTACAGAAAGCCACACACACGCCCCAACGCCACTATATCATTGATACAGGCTTTTTGCTGGTGATCGCCTGCAAAATTCAATGCAGCCCAGTGATTTGACTAAGATTTCACCTGACTCCCTGCCAGCCAGAGCCATGGAGCCTGGATACAACTTAATATCCAATCAATTATTGACACTGGTCTTGTGTCACTGGTCATTGTAGATGACCGCAGGGCTGGATCTGGTGGCTCTGTTGGACAATCTGCAGGGTCCAGTCTCTTCCACTTCCCACAAACATCAAATCATTTTGTTGTCTCAGTAATTCCCTTCCCTTGAGCCAAACAGACAGGGACATTCTAGCTGGAGGTATCCTTTTCATTAGGGGTGCAACGGATCACAAAACTCACGGTTCGGATTGTATCACGGATTTGAGTCACAGATCGGATCATTTTTCGGATCAGCAAAAAAAAAAAAAAAAAAAAAGGCAGAGACAAAACTTTGTTTTCCATATATTCTGTAAAACACTTAGAGCATGGAGCTTTTGCCCATGGTCTTAAATGAAAACAACATTCAAGATGTCCAATGTTTAAATAAAATCTTAAAATATATAAAATATTCAAAGCTCAATTGTTAAATTAAATTGCAATATGAAGCATGATACCTTCTTCATTTAAACATGGTGCTGAATGAAACAACAGCCTGTGTCCACATCTTCAAAACTTCATAACTGACAAACATGAACACACGTCTTGTCCTGCAGCTTAGTTTGTTGAACGAGCCACCAAACAAACATTAACTGGAGAAAAGTGCACCGTTAACTTCAGTTAGCAGCTACGTAGCTAATTAGCTTAAATTTTGCAATTAATCTGCGGTTCACATGCGTGCCTAACCGTGGGGGGCGATGCGTACGGATCACGGATCAACTATGATCCATTGCACCCCTACTTTTCACTGTAAGGGAATGCTCTGTAAACATACACTCTTGGCACTTTGCTAACTCAGTCCATGTCTATGCTAATGTGGACACATTTGAAAATCCTTTTTCTCTTTGATTTGGCTCTCCATTCTGTCAACAATAAGCTGTCATTTACCAGAGCAAAGACTGCTTTCAAAAACACTGAGTACATTTGAAAATGCCTTGATAATATTGACACAGAGCTTTTCCTAAACACTGATACATCAGTGTCAAACTTGATGGTCACAATGCGGAAAAATGTCATTGTTTGCATAGACCAGAAGAAAAGTAAGAGGAAGTAGAAGAAAAAAGAAACCATCCTTGTAGGTAATTTTAGCAGCATGTTTTTCTGCATGCCAGGGACCACTGTTTGCATCCTGGCTCCTATCAACAGCCAGTTGGTTTCCTTTCCACCATGTTTCACTTATCTTAACCAAGTAGTTTTATTTGCTCAAACTTAACAAAAAAAAAAAAATGGACATATGGATTGTTTTGAAAGGCAATGACAAACAAGCTATTTTGTTAGGCTATGAGGTAAAGTCCGCTCTTTAATTGTGAAATGAAAGTAAATGGGGGCAAATGACACACATAGACATACACATGCATAGTGACCCTTGTACTGTACATACAAACATACATACTTACATACATACATATACATGTGTGGCTCCCTGTACATACACATACAATAACACATATTGACACAGAAACACGCACACACAAACTGTTTTTTAGGTCTTTATGGGGACTTTTACGGATACACACAAACACACACACACACACACACACACACACACACACACACACACACACACACACACTCATTTCTGATTTTCAAATTAAAAACCCCAGACAATAACAGCATCTTAACAGGAAACTTTGGATGAGGCTGTTTTTTTCAAAATAAAAGCCCCATAGAGTAACTGTATCTAAGCTCACAATCAGGCTTATTTTTCAAAAAAAGACCCCAACAATCACTGCATGTTAACAGGAAACTATGGATGTTTTTTTAAAATAAAAGCCCTAGACAGTAACTGTATCTTAACAGGGAACTCAAAATGAGGCTGTTTTTTTACTTCCAGCTTTGAGAGTATATCATTTGATTTCAGCTGTTTCAGCAACATGTTTTAGCTCTCAGCTTCTTCAGCTAATGCACTTCAGCTTCCAGCTCCAGTGGTACCTTTCAGCTTCCAAGTTTTCAAAGCAATGCATTTCAATTGATATCAGCTGTTTTTTCAGTGGTTTTCAGGATTGCTTCAGCAATTTCTTTCAGCTTTCAACTTCCAATGTATTTCAGCTTTCATTATTCACGCAGGTTACAGCGGCAGCAGCTGGGAGATGCACAGCAACTAACAGCTTCAAGCTCTCATAAGCAGTTTCTTGTACAGATAGGGATGCTGAACAAATCTGTAGTATTTCCAGCAATGCTTTATGTATTTCAGCTTTCAGCAATCACATGCATTTTCCACAGGAAAAAAATCTAGTTTTTGTTATTATTCCACGTTCCATACATTTTTTGGACCTTTTCAACTGCTGCTGCTGCGAGAATGTGTGCTCGTATTTTTCTTTATTGTAACATGTTTCACTGATTTAAAAAAAAAATAATTATAATGAGTCTATGGGAGGAGTTGTCCAACTGTTGGAACTGTTATCACTTTGAGACTCAACTGCTCAGACATCCTTTATCCTACAGACCCCATTCCAACCTTAAAATGTTTGCAAAACTTAGAATTTTCAAAGTGTTGTGATATCTTTTGTACTTTTGGAATAATTTATGTTCAAAGTATAAGGCTATTACAGCGTTTTACAGATCTCACCATTGTGTCATGTGATCAGGTTGAGGAGCAGAGCTATTTTTAGATCAGAAAAAAAATCTAAATAGACCTCACCCCTCAAACACATATCTTACCTCAGTATGTTGCCACATGCCTCCTCCATCTTACAATGTAAAAACATTTCCCATAGGACTTATAGTATTTGAGATCTGAACCTTCATAGGTAGGGAGTCCTTGTCATGCTCTCATTGACTGCAGTACAGTCTGCAGACTGTGTGTCTCCTCTAACTCCAGTTTCTTAAACTTACAGATTCTCTTTTCCTTCAGACACTTTGTACACATATCATATATTCTCATGGTAATCTAATCCTGCTGCCACTAATGATGTACAGATCTCTGGGTTACAAGCTCTAGTTTTAGGCAAATACATTTCTTCTCAACAAAAGTGGAACTTTTTTCTCCCATTTCAGGGATTGTCTGCCAGCTCAGTGGTTTAGAACGCGGTTCTTATGGTCTGCTGTCCCCGTTAGATGAAAAGCTTTGTGCAAGTTCATTACCCGCTCTTTGGAATGCTCCTCATAATATTGCTCTTATGAGCAAAGTTGCTTTTGATATTTACCTTGTACCACCATTCAATGCAACTTGAGTGCTCTTTAATATTATTACCTAAAATGTGGATTGATATGCATGTTTAAGTCATCTCTTCCTGTGACATGAAGTATGTCTGAGTAGTCAACTCGTTTAAGATCATGCCACTTCTGTGCCCCTTTTAGATCTAAAGGTTTTGAGTTCGAACTCTGCTAAGAGCAGCACTCATTTGAGCTGATGGTGAAATAAATGCAGAAGCACACTTTTACTGACACATGCACACATGAACTGGTTTTTCTATTTTTATGGGGACTTTTACTGATACACAAATATAAACACACACACACAAACTGGTTTTTCTGTCTTAATGGGGACTTACCGACACATACGCACACAAACTGGTTTTTCTGTCTTTATGGGGACTTTTATTGACACACACACACACACATGCACAAACTGCTTTTTCTATATTTTTGGGGACTCTGGCTGACAAACACACACACTCAAACTGTTTTTTCTATTTTTAGGGGCACAATTACTGACGAACAGACACACACATGCACACGATGTGTTTCAGTTGTTATCAGGTGTTTTTGCAGCCATTTTCAGAATTGCTTCAGCAATTTCTTTAAGCTTTCAGCTTCCAATACATTTCAGCTTGCATCATTCACAGCAGCTTGCAGAGGCAGCAGTGGTAGCATCAGCTGGCAGCAGCAGTAGCTAGCAGCATCAGCAGCAGCTGACAGCTTCCACATGCATTTTCTTCAGAAAATGCAGACCTAGTTTTCCTAGATCTAGTTTACCTAGATCTAGTTTATTTATTGTTCTTCTGTATGTTTTTTGATGGCTAACTACTCCTACATACTTTCAGCTACAAAACCCCTCAATATATCTAAGCATTCAGCTTGTTCAGGACACTACCACTATCATTCAGTTTTTTCATAACTTTTATACTTTTTAAGATTTTGATAATTTTTGATAACAAACTTTTTTACAATGTTAGTGAATGGAAGCAAATGATACATACAGAAACAGACACATGCTTACTGTTGTGACTAATTGACCCAATACTGATAGCCATGGTGATTAAATTAAATTAAAATTAAATGCTACAATGTGTTCTTGAATAGCTTTAGTTAATCCTTCATTACTTGATTCTTCTTTCTTGCTGTAGGTTATTTTGTGGTAAGAACCATTCCCCTGTGGTCCAACCACAATGAGGTTACACACCTCACTGTGTCTATTTATTACCTGATTGTGTGACATGACCTATCACCATCATGTTAACTGCCCCCTTGTGGTGTGGCATACAAATACCCAAATTATAACTAGTCAAAGACAAAAGAAACAAACAAAAAAAAAAATCCCCACCCATATTGGCTCCAACACACCGGCCCCTGAATTGTTATAAACAGTTACCAACAAAACAAAAAAAAACAAAATTCTAAGGAGCCAATACTAAAGTGATTTCTTTTGTTTATTTCATTTGTGAAGCAGAGGTGCCATCTGAACCCTCTGCAGTTTCTTGCAGTAGACAGATCTCGGAAATTGGTCTGTCCAACCGTCCAGTCTTGGTCTTTAGCCTCACTGACTGCACCCAACCTCTTTTATCAGGGTAAGTATTAATTAAACTTAGCACAGAAAGAAAGGAAATTTGTGTTTGGTAGATTATTTCTTTGTTGTAACAATCCTTTTTGGCAATAAATCTTATACCCTTGGAAAGCCTGTTTATTTCCCTTTTAAATAGTGCCACATTTGTAAGGAACATGCATTTGTGGGATGAGCAGCAGAGCTGAGTATGTGGGTTGCATCCATGAAAAATATGCCAAATCTTCTCTACCAAACAGCTTATTCTGCCATTGAGCAGAATAATCTGAACTCATCGCTGAACATAACGTTCCTCCACAGCAGTGTGTGACCAGGCTGGTGACCAGCATGAGGAGGAGGTGCCACACGCTACGGAGGCTCCTGTTTGTTAAGTGAATAAATTGTTAAATTGCCAATATGTTTTGTTTCTTCAAACTTCAATCATCCAATCCACCAAACATCAAACAAGAGTGCAACCCACATACTCAGCTCTGCTGCTCATCCCACAAATGCATGTTCCTTACAAATGTGGCACCATTTAAAATGGAAATAAACAGGCTTTCCAATGGTATAAGATTTATTGCCAAGAAGCATTGTTACAACAAAGACATAATCTACCAAACACAAATTTCCTTACTTTTTGTGCTAAGTTTATCTTCCTCATCAGCCATGATCCTCTTGGTGCAGTAGGATACATAATGATCACCTAGTCTCCAATAGTGAAGCTTCTTTTTGGTTTGATCCACTTTTGTTTCTCATAATAGTGGGAGGTATTCCTTCAACCACCTTTTCCAAAATAGGTCTGCCATATATTGATCTTATCTCCATCTCTTTCTGGTGTATAGATCATCATCTTTAAAAAGTCCAGGTGGCAGTAATGGTTTCTTCTTCAAAAGCAGCAGATGATTAGGCATGAGTGCCTCCAAGTCATTTGGATCATCTGAGACCTTTGTGATAGGTTGATCATTCAAAATAGCTTCAATTTCACACATGATAGTATGAAAAACCTTACCATCCACATGTTGTTGGAGAACAGAGTAGAGCACTTTCTTAACAAGGCGAATAAGATGCTCCCATGCTCCTCCATGATGAGAACCTGCAGGTGGGTTGAAGCTCCATTTTAGTCCATCTGATAGCAAAGCTTTCTGTATCTTGCTGAAGTCCAGGCAGGCCAACACTTCTCTGAGCTCTCTTTCTGCACCAACAAAGTTTGTGCCATTGTCAGATTGTATGTGGACTACTTTGCCTTGGCGACACATGAATCTTCTCACAGCATTAACACACATGTCTGTATCGAATGAATATGCGACTTCCAGGTGTATGGCTCTACTTGCCATGCAAGTAAATATGACACCATAGTGCTTGACCAGGTTGTGACCTTTCTTAACCTCAGTGGGTCCAAAATAGTCTACTCTTGTATTCATGAAAAGTTCAATTCAATTCAGTTTAAATCAATTTTTTTTATATAGCGCCAAATCACAACAAAAGCCATCTCAGGGCGCTTTTCACATAGAGCAGGTCTAGACCATACTCTTCAATTTAGAGAGACCCAACAAATTCCCCCATGAGCAAGCACTTGGCGACAGCGGTAAGGAAAAACTCCCCTTTAATGGGAAGAAACCTCAAGCAGAACCCGGCTCTATCCCAGCCATCTGCTTTGACAGGTGGTGGTGGTGGGGGGGGGGCGGGGGGGGGGGGGGCACAGAGAAGCAGAACGACAACAACAACAACAATAACATAAGACAAGCATGACATGACAAGCAACAACAAACATCAGCAACTGCAGGAGAAGGACATCCCGGTCAGCGCAGTCCATGGGGTTTCCTGCGGATGAAAAAGCACAAAGAACTCTTGGGAAGGAGTCAGGTTAGTAACATGCAGTAACAGTAAATGAATACATACAGATGGAGAGGAGGAGAGCAGTCTAGGCCTATAGCAGCATAACTGAGGGCTTGTCCGAGGTGAGCTTGGACGGCCCTAACTATAAGCTTTATCAAAAAGGAAAGTTTTAAGCCTACTCTTGAGCATAGAGAGGGTGTCTGCCCCCTGGACCGAATCTGGAAGATGGTTCCACAAGAGAGGAGCCTGATAGCTGAAGGCTCTGCCTCCCATTCTACTTTTGGAGACTGTAGGAACCACCAGTAAGCCTACATTCTGAGAGTGCAGTGTTCTAGTGGGGTAATAGGGTACTATGAGCTCTTCAAGATATGATGGTGCCTGACCATTCAGGGCTTTGTAGGTGAAGAGAAGTATTTTAAATTCAATTCTGGATTTTACTAGAAGCCAATGCAGCGAAGCTAAAATAGGAGAAATATGATCTCTTTTTCTAGTTTTTGTCAGTACATGTGCAGCAGCATTCTCGACCAGCTGGAGATATTTAGAGACTTTTTAGGGCAGCCTGATAATAAGGAATTGCAATAATCCAGCCTAGAAGTAACAAATGCATGGACTATTTTTTCTGCATCATTTTGAGAAAGGATGTGCCTGATTTTTTGCAATATTATGTAAGTGAAAAAGGCAGTCCTTGAAATTTGATTTATGTGGTGTGACTTGAAGGACATATCCTGATCATAAACAACTCCCAGATTCCTTAAGGTGGTGCTGGAGGCCAGGGTAATGCCATCTAGAGCAGCTATATCATTAGATAATGTGTTTCTAAGGTGTGTAGGACCAAGCACAATGACTTCAGTTTTGTCTGAGTTTAGTAGCAGAAAATTGCAGGTCATCCTGGTCTTCATGTTTTTAAGGCATGCTTAGAGTTTAGTTGACTGATTGGTTTCATCTGGCTTCATTGATAAATATATTTGGGTGTCATCTGCATAGCAATGAAACTTTATGGTGTGTTTCAGAATAACATCACCTAAAGGAAGCATATACAAGGTGAATAGTATTGGTCCAGGTACAGAGCCTTGTGGAACTCCATGTCTGACTGTTGCCTTCATGGAGGATTCATCATTAACATGTACAAACTGAAATCGGTCTGATAAATAGGGCTGAAACCAGCTTAATACAGTTCCTTTAATGCCAATTAAATGTTCCAGTCTCTGTAATAGGATGTGATGACCAATTGTGTCAAATGCGGCACTAAGATCTAACAAGACAAGTACAGATACAAGTCCTTTGTCCGATGCAGTCAGGAGGTCATTTGTGACCTTCACCAGTGCTGTGTCTGTGCTATGGTGTGCTCTAAATCAAAGAAAAGTCTGCCAATTTTTTGTTCTCCAAACTTTCTTTGGTCACTTCGGCATACAAAGCAATCATATCGTTTTTCTGCATGCTGCGTTGGCATTTGTGATCCAATATATTAATTTTGGGGGTTGACAACATATGGTTTCTCCCAGCATGTCCCATGAGTTTATGAATATGTTGCACAATGAGTTTGGAAACAAGTTGATCTTTTGATAGAATCATAGTGTTTAACCTCCTCAGGCATGGTTGCTTTACTGAGTCTGCCTCCTACTTTCAACATGCCATCTAACACTAGGTCCAATTTGGAAATATCACTGTTACCTTTCACAGGTTTCCCCTTTTCCAGGTTTGAAACTTCCACTGTTGTGTTTTGCAAGCTTTAGAAGAGTATCTTTGAGCCTGAGAAACCAAGCTACTGAGATTCTTAGTCTATTCCAATCTGAAAAGTAACTCAGTAATTGTTGTGTTGCATTGTTTGAATCATTTACAGTAATGGCATTCACAGCAACATCCTTTTTGACATCTGGGTCATTGCTGGAAAGTGGGTTGTGATCCAAGATGAACTTTGGCCATTCCTCTTCTGCTTTTAAAAGAAAGTCTGGACCCTTGATCCATCCCTTGCAAGTCAGAAAGCGGTCTGAAGATAATCCTTGGGAAGCATCATCAGCAGGGTTGTTCTTTGAATTGAGATATCTCCACTGTGAGAGGTCTATCATTTCTCTCATGATAGCCACTCGATTTGCCACAAAGGTGTGAAACCTTGTGGTTTCACTCATGATGTACTTAAGTGCTGTCATGCTGTCCATCCAGAAAACGGATTTCTTCAACTGAAATTAAAGTTCCTTCCTCAGCATTTTATCAACACAAACTGCCAGCACAGCGGCAGTGAGTTCAAGTCTTGGAATGGCAGTCTGTTTCATTGGAGCAACTCTTGACTTCCCCAGCATAAATGAGACTTGTACTCCTGTTTCGAAAGTCAGTCTAAGGTAAGCTACAGTACTGTAACCATATTGACTGGCATCTGAAAAATGATGCAATTCTGCATTTTTTGGCTGTCAGCAGTCAGGTCTTGTATCATTTACACTGCCTCTTCCTCTGATGGCAGTGATTTCAAACAGTCATCCACATAAAAATTATGTTGGATGGTATTATGCATTATTGGTGGGATGAAATCCTTTTTTATCCTCAACTGTTTTCCTTAGTGCATAATTAGCACAACTGGGTGATGAGATGGACCAAAAAGATGTACTAGCATCTGATATTCTACTGGATCTTTAGTCCAGTCTCCTTTAGACCACCACAAATACCTGAGAAAATCTATCTTCTTCTCTGACACTCTGACCTGGTGGAACAGCACTATATCCGCCATTAAGGCCACATGTTCTTCTCTGAATCGTAAAAGAACTCCAAGCAGAGTGTTGGTGAGATCTGGACCTTGCAGAAGTTGGCTGTTAAGCAACACACCTTGAAAATCTGCTCCACAGTCAAAAATTACTCAAAGATTTCTTTTGGGGATGGTATACACCATGATGAAGGAGGAACCACAACTTGCTGTCATTATGCTATAACTGATGTGGTGGCACAATCTCAGTGTATCCTTTGTTGATAACTTCACTTAAAAAGGATGTATAGTCCTTTTGATATTTCAGGATTCAAAACGATTTGCGATTCAAAATCGATTCGATTTGCGATTCAAAATCAGTTCTCAATTCAATACATTCATAGATTTGATTCTAGATTGATGTTTTGAGTTACTCTTTCCATTTGCCTGCAGTAGACACTTTTATAGGTCTCAAATATAAACATTTTCTACTCAATGTCAACCTGAGTAAGATTTATGTTCCTTTAGTCCAACAATGAAATTTATGCATAATTATTTTTTGGGCAGTATAAGATTAAGGTATAGAATCTGACCTGTTAACTTATAGCATATGTAAAGTGCCCTATAACCCTTCAAAGTTTTTGTTTTCTAATAGCATATTACCTTATTTTGCTCTAGAAATATAGCATAAATACAACATCACTTCGATCAAAATTTAACAAATTCAACATTTAACATTCAAAAAGTCAGAACAGAAATGAATGAGTATGTGAGTGAGTGTGTGTCTGTCTACATGTGTGCATACGTGTGTGTGTGTCACAGGTAAGAAATGCATAGCTCGAGAGCTGGCTGTATTTGTCAGTTTAGCTACGACTGCAGCTACATAAACAAACTAATGGTTTAGGGTGCCTTGTTTGGTTTTTGCCCCACTGCACCTTTGCAGTGCTGCAGGTTTCTATGTCTGGAAGGAGTGCATGTATAAGTGTATCTGTGGGCATCTATGTAATTGGGGAGCTTTGAACTTACTTTTATCTCTGTATTTCAAAAACATATGAATCAGTATTGAAAAGACACATGAATCAGAGCAAATGAAAAACATGCCATGGGAATCACTTGCCCTCTTGTTTCACACACACACACACACACACACACACACACACACACACACACACACATATACCTTCAAAGCTCGATTGCATATACGGTACTGTAACTCATGTAGGCATCTGTATCAGGTATAATATCCTATATCTTAGAGTCAGAGGGCCTGCACGTTCATGTGCATGTGTGTGCGTGCGCGTGCATGTGTGTATGTGTGTGTTTGCGAGAGAGAGAGGGAGAAAGGAGTGATGTGACCTGCAGCCCATATAAATTTTAGCTACACACACACACACACACACAAACACACACAAGATTTCCATACACAAACATACACCACCCTTTGACATCCATATCAATACAAACAAACCATTTTTAGATGGATAAGTTTGCTACAGTGTCCTTCAGAACTTGATAATGCATGAAATGCCACCGGCATAGCCCCTATTGGAGAGAAATTCTAATGTATTTATTCTTCAGGGCAAACAGGAGATAATTGCTCAATCAGCTGGAAAATAGTAAAAACTACAGTTTTGAAGCCAGGGCTTCAGTTTGAAAGCCTAATAAAATAGAATGCATGCTTATACAATATTGTGGCCATGGGATCAAAAAATACAGTTTGTATGGGTTTAAATTGGGGACATTTTTTTTCCACAAGGATTTGAGCGAAAACCAGGAAAATAGCATGCATTTGCCCATGCACAAAGGGTTAAAAAAGAGAAAATGGCTCAACCAGTTGGAGAATAGTAAAAACTAAAATTTTGAAGCCAGGACTTTAGTTTGAAAGTCTTATAAAACAGAATGCATGAATTTATGCAGCAGCAACCACAGGATCAAAAATGTGGTGTTAATGGGTTTCAGAGGGACTTAAAAGGGCCCTAACATGCTGAAAGTTAGTATTGTTTCTAAACAGTATATTATAGATGATTAATATAGTGGTATATATATGTGGTTGGATTTCAGCATAATCACAGCCAAAATGATTGAAAAAATAAAATGTTAAAGGCTGTTTTAGGCCACTAGTGAGGCACAAGGGTTAACTAAAACATAAAACTTGAAAATTATTTTTAAAAAATTATATTTGGCCATTTTGGCCAAAACAAGACAGCCTGAAAGACAGCCTAAAAAACTTTTTGACCTGTGTGCCCACTAATCAGCTTTCATTGGAATGAATAGGGCACCATCTTGGAACACGGTATCTAGTTTTCTTAATATGTCTCCAGATGATTCAAACAGATCTAAATATGTCTGCAGATCACAGATGTCTACACATCTTAAACACCTAACATCTTGTTATTTTTGTCATTTTGCCTCATCAGGTGTTTTACATAAAACTTTCATATCATATATATCATGAGGTGTTAGTCAGGATCATTGACTGTATTTAAAGATGGACAGCGTGTCTCCACTTCCTGCTGCTATGCAAAAGTGAAGCCAAAATATCTCTTTTCCGGGAGCTGCCATCTTGCTTTTATGATGTAATTTGGAGCAAGAGTCTGTGCAGCAGAGTTGGGTGGTGGGATGATGGCCTGTGGGACAAGCTCCCTTTGCCATCCTGCTGCCTGACGGAGGTTTGTGAGCAGCTGTCAATCATGATGTCACATCCCCTTTATATATCGTCAAATAGCTTATTTAAAAAAAAAACTTATTAGAAAAATGAGCATTTGGACAAACATCAGTGTGATGACAGAAATCATCTTTTGGAAAAATTTATTTGATGTGTACTTTGATTTTTTAGTTTGGTTCATGTTCCACCCACTCACATGGAGGGAGTGGGATTTATGACCCATACAGCAGCCAGACACCAGGGGGTGATCGAGATGTTTTCGTTTCACTTTTGGGGAGCTGTCATGCGTCCATATTTATATACAGTCAATGGTCAGGATAAAGACTGATTATATTGCTCCTATTTTCTGTGTTCACAGAAAGCTGAGGCAACTGGGGAGAAAAGACCCAGGGGGCGACCAAGGAAATGGGTGAGTCAGTGGTTCTCTTAGCCTGTGTCTTCTGCTGACATGGTGGATACTGGAACGCACTTTGCACACACACAACACTAGAGGGACATGGAGGGGATTAAGAAGTTGTGCAAGTTGATGAAATCTGTGGCAGGACATAGATGGGAAAGCCTGTCAGAGAAAAAGAAACACTTCAGCAAGTGATTTTATGACTACACACTTTCCCTCAGTAGGTTTGTTGTCTGGTTTTAATTCTTACCAGGCACCTCTATTTTTGTGCACGAGCCTGAAAATAATATACCAAAAATAAAAAAGTTACTGTTCATAATCATGGTTTCTTTTGAAAGGCAACTCTTTAAATTTTACTACCAAAAAGTTAGAATGAGTATAGATGATCCTGAACAAAAGTTACAGAGGCTAAAGTGTCCCATGGGTGTGCCAGTGTCGTTTAACAGGTTAGTGCATGTTGAGATTGACTGTCTAAACATTTTGTGGTCTTCTTTCATTATTAACTTTTATTATGTGGCCTGAATACGTTCAGATTTTCCTCTATGGTTGTTTCTGGCATGTGTGTGTTCAAACATTTGAACACACATTTGAACACACAACATTTGTGTGTTCAAATGTTTGTGTTATCAATCAAAGAAAATATTTACTCTTCACTTGGACCATAGGAATACTTAAATAATTGCCAGTTGAAAGCCTCAGTGGTTATCAGCCCCAAAGTAACAGGTCTGATTGATAGTGCAGGGAAAAGCAGCTGGTGGTTAGAAATGCCACCAGAAAGGGTGAGGAGAGATGCAGGGAACATGAACTCCCTTCAGCATATATCAAGTCTGCATTTTTATGTGTCAAAGAGGGAAAAAAGAAGTGAAAGTCTTAGAGAGTTGTAACGTGTGTGTTTTATATTTACTTTCATTTTCTGGAAGAAATGGTGTGTTCCAGGAATCATATTTACTATATTCTCCACTGTCAACACTCTGCTGGTTTACTGGTGTGAGCCACATGCTGTGGCTTTAAAATCTGTGACGAATACCTACAGCAAGTAAACTAACTGTTCTGTTCACATGCGTGTACATTGCATCCTCTGCCTTTTTGGCCTCTTTCAACAACAACATGCCACAGCTACAAGAATGACACTGCAGGTTTTGTCAGTCTTACGTCCCTGGAGTAACTCACAGATATCAACGTTGCATTCAGTGGGTATGTTTGGGACTTAAAAGACCAGGCAAATCAACTAGTTTGCATTATAAATTTCTGTCCAGTTCATAAGAAGACAAACAAAAAACAAACAAAGGAACAAATCTTATTCATGTGCCACATCACAGAGAACTATGTTGGGACGGGCAGGAGTGTGTTTGGTTATTAGTAATACTTCATAATTATCATAGACAATTATGAATTATGAAATCAAGAGATTATTAATATCAATCAATAATTCGGGCACCAACTGTTGGATCTGTGAGGAGCACAGTTGATTATATGTGAATGAATGATGAATATGCAATAATGATCAATTATCAATGATAATTAACTAATTATAACAATTAATAGAATTATCAATATGAATTAACAAATACGGGGCACCACCCAGAAACTGGGACCAATAATCAAACAAGGTAGTCTCATAAAAGAGTTCACCTAGAATGTTAATATCTGAGAGATATCAACATTCAAGGGTGAACGAAGAAAGGTTGAATTTAAGCTCCGAATGGCGGAAGTATGGCGGTGTCTTGGTTAGACAATAGCAAGATGGCGCACCTGGTAGTCGGCGTCTTGCACTCACCCAATTCCGTGAAAAACAGACGTGTCTGATGGCGAATAAGGAAAGGTAGAGCAGCGCTGTATCTAACGCTATCTGACCATCAGATGTGTAAAAAGATGATGTGTGTATGTGTGTGTGCATGCGTGCGTGTATGTGTTAGTCGAAAGAGAGAGAGAGGAAGGAGAGAAAGCGATCGTGAGAGCAAAAGTAGCGGTTCCTTTGTCCACAGAGAATGCGCATATGGGCGGCAGTCTGTTATGCACGACGTCTGGTTTCTGATCGACAAAGCAACTTACTTTCTCACTCACAGTGGCATAAACACAGCAGTAGTCCTGAGCGGGACAAACACAAAACAGTCTAGCACGGTGAACACAACTAAACAGGCAGCAAACTTTAAATACTCCTCAGAGTAAAGCAGGAAAAGTGGACTCGGCGGTCCGTTAATGCACACAACAAAACAGTAGCAATGAAAATTAAAACACAATAACACTGCCTCTGCCCAGACTTATGCCTCTTACTTGGTTGCTTCAGAAAGCGAGCAGGGTGTGTGAAGTCCGTTTTTCAGTCCGGCTCGGTTCCTTGGCTCGGATGCTGACAGTGGTCGTCCTCGTGCTGTCGGCGAGTCTCATGGCGAGCTGGCTCTCGGCGGTGTGGCAGAGAAAACAGCAGAGTCGACTCAGTTGAAGGAGAGGGGGGCAGAGAAGTTCTGCATCTTCTTGAAGAAAAATCCTTTTCTTATGTCTGCAGGGGAATTGACAGTGCTGGTTGCAGCAGTGGTCTCTCTTGGATCCAGGATTGGTGTTCGGGTGAACACAGGCGAAGTCTTGTCTCGTCTGGCGAGGGGAGTCTTCAGTGAGGGGAAAAACACGTCCGTGGGGTACCCCCTTTAGTCAAGCTGACCCACAGAGGGACAGAAGTTCCCCTTAGTCCAGCAGCATGGGAACGGCGTATTTTTCAGGGCGTGCTCTGATTTAAAAGGGGCAGTGATGTCATGGCTGTGTCATCAGGACGCTCCGCTGTGCAGGAGCGTCTCCACCAATGAGAGACTGTATGTTGACTGTTTCCTGCTGAGGTGTGAAAATTGCAAAGCATCACTGGAAATAGAGTTTGCAATGGACTCCCATTGTCTGTGAGCAGCGTTTTTGGCGCTGTTCCTTTGTCTCAGAGGTAACAAAGGAAAACGCACCTTGTGGTCAGGCCTCAGCGGGTACATATAGGCCTTCTCTGTGTGACCTTGTGGTTTGAGGCCCAACAACTATATACAGATCACATGAAGAAAATATCCTGAGTCCACAAAAGCAAGCACTGGAAAGACAATTAAGTGATAGAGATGTATACATCCTTCTTCATACAGATCCCACTTCAAAGTTTGGTGCTGAAATTAAGAGTGTCTTGAAACAAGCTCTACGGGAGGGGCAAATCTGTGAGGAGGAGTACAAATATATGGTTCAAGATAATCCAATACGACAATTTATATACACTTCCTAAAATTCATAAAGACTTGTTACATCCTCCTGGTCGACAAATTGTATCTGGTATAGGATCTCTTACAAAGCCACTTTCTCAGTATGTCGATGCTCACATTAAAGACTTGGTATATGCATTGCCCTCGTATCTTAAAGATACTACAGACTTTTTGAATAAGGTGATGGACTGTAATGTGGACTCTAATGATTTTTTATGCACTATGGATGTCTCTATAGTTTGCATCCCAGTATACCTCACAAAGACGGTCTGGAGGCTCTGAGGTACTTTTTGAATCTCAGAACTAAATTGAACCCCTCTACAGAGTTTTTGTTATCTTTAACTAAGGAAGTTTTGACAAAAAAATATTTTAAGTTTCAGGACCAATATTATCTTCAAAATTGGGGCTCAGCCATGGGCTAACTGGTGGCTCCGAATTATGCAAATCTGTTTATGGGGAAATTTGAGTTAGATTTCATTTATAAGTATAATCCTTATTCTAAGTTTAGTAAATATTATCGGAGGTATATAGATGATTTATTTTTCATTTGGAGTGGTAGTGCCAATGACTTGAAAGAATTCCATGCATATATGAATTCAAGGGAGGAATCCATTAATTTTACATTGTGTTTTGATCTTGAATGTATATCTTTTTTGGATGTTTTGGTGAAAAAAGTGGGAACCTCCATACACACTGAAGTATATAAAAAGAAAACAGATAGAAACACTTTTTTACATTTCAGGAGTTTTCTCTCACCATCATTAAAAAGAAGTTTACCTTATAGTCAATTATTGAGGATCAGACACATCTGTAATTTGGAGGATTCTTTCGAGTCACATGCCAAAGTTTTGTGTAATAATTTTAAGTGTAGGGGCTATAGGAATACATTATTGGATGAGCATCTTAAGAGGGTACGCCTTATTCAGCGATCTGAGTGACTTAAACCAAGCCCTCGAGGGACCCCTTCTTGGGGCTTGGCACTAGTTTCTATGTTCAGTTCCATTTGCAAGTCACTCCAAAAAGTAGTGAGCAATCACTGGCATATTTTGGAGAGCGACCCCCATGTTGCGGGTGCATTCCAAGTTCCAAGTTCTAGGTATTTTTACAAGAGGTCTTCTAAGTTATGTGATCTCTTGGTGAAGACTGATTTATCTAGGAGTCACATGCATTTTTTGTCTCATGTTCCCAGAAGGAACTTTCCATGTTATAATTGTGTACATTGTTATGCCATGATTAAGGGTAATCATTTCACCCACCCGAAGTCTGGTGTGGAGATCAAGGTTAAAGGCAGGATTCCATGCAACACCAAATATGTTGTTTATTTGTTAAAGGGGAAGTTTTATGCTTTTCCTAATTTTCAGACATATTTATAATGTCACAATGTCGGATGTTCATGTTTAAAGTGGCCGACGTGTCAAATAACAAGGTAAATGTATGTAGCAGTAATCCCTGTGATCAAAAAGCAGCAGCTTCAGACTGCTCTGAATGCTCGGTTTACAACTGTTTTTTCTACTTTCAGCCTGAGCTGACAACAGTTTGTGACAGATTTTTTTATATCGACATCTGCTATGTGCTCAGCACGTGAGTTCGCTGCTCCGCTCAGGGAGTAGCCACAATGCCATTACACAGCTCAGCAAAGTAAAATAAATAGTTTACCTGTTGGAGGTGTCGAGGTTGTCTGCAGCTCTTCATAAAACATCTCACTGTGGCTGTTTCTGCTTGTACTATTCCTCCCTGCATTATTTCTAACTGATCCACTGAACAAATAGCTCCAAATAGCTCCATATGTTGTTGTTTCGACCGGTTTTTAGTGCCGCTAATGGAGCTCCGCTAATTCAGTGAGGAACACGTTTTTACTTCCTGTAATTTCTTCACAATAAAAGTCTCCTGTTAGCTATTCATTCAAAAGCTTTTTATTTGAAGCACTAAAGCAGGAAATGTTTGGTTTGCAATAACAGTAAAGTTACACAACTCTGATATGTAAAGCTGAACAATCAGAACAGAGTGGGCTCATCGGGAGGGGGGCCTTAAAGAGACAGGAGCTAAAACGCAGTGTAAGAGAAACTGTGTATATTGAGGGGCTGCATAAAGGGCCAGTATAAGATAAATAAGGAACTGAATGCATTGCACTATATAATTTTTAATGTACAGTATTTGTAATTTATACATTTGTTGTTCTTTTATTTTGACTTGCTGCTAAGTATGCTGCTAAGTTTTGCCACTGCCAAGTATCATGTTTCTTAAGAAATTAATGATAGATCTTTTGTGATTTGATTCTTTTGACTATTATTTTTCATCCAATGTAATAACAGAAATGTTAGTTCATTTGTTCTGTTTAACACTGATGATGACCAAAAAAAGACATGATGTTTACTGTGAGGGTTTAACTTTCTCGAGCACCCTTTAAGTCGGCTGTCATAGTGGATTTCATAGTGGACTAAAAATGAATGGAGATCAGTGGCTACCTGAAAGAATGGAATTTAATTTTATTGAATGTGAACTGGTAGAAAAAAGTATAACCATGCAAAAATACTGGTGCGTTTAGCTTTGTGAATTTCAGTACGATTGGTGGCAAAGAGAGGAAGTTTAGTGATGCAGCCTGACAGCTGTTCTGTCAGAGTCACACCAGCTGCAGGCAGCCACGGAACCCTTGGACTGAACTGATAAAACAGTTTAGGTTTACTGCTGTGCTTTCTTTGTAGTGCTGCCTACTGGTGCCTGCATGTCCCAGGTACACACTCTATGTCAACCATCGGCAGAACTACAGACATGACGCACTGCAAACGTGTCTGTTGTAAACTGTAGATAGTGTACCTTTCTGTGTGCTCCAGGGCATACACTGGCACGCACATGACAATTAAAGGTGCTGCCTTACAGCTGCTTTCTGCTATATCTGCAGTCAGTAGACAAGAAAATGTTTAACTTGCACAACGACCAGTCAACAGGATAATTAGTCTATTTAGCTGCTTTTCTTATTCTTTAGCTGAACCACATCTCACCACTAAATGATTCAGGAACAATGCAGCAGTAACATTCACTTGCATGCCTCATGCTTGTCCGTTTTCTACACAAATTAGAAATTCAATGTAAGTTTCAAAGAGCAATGCTGCTTTTAGTCACTCTTATTTCAGTTTTACATCACAAAATTACTGACATTTTTAAAAAAAATGACCATACTAGTTTTTAGCTATTATTTAGCTCATTTACTATGTCTTACAGCAGGACGTAGTTTTCAGATTTCTGAAAGGCTTTTTCTAACAGCAATAATAACCAGTAAATTAAAAAGACAGCAAAAAAGAAAACACTGCCATGGTCCTCCTTTGACACTTATGTGTCAAACTCTGTAGCCCTTATTTTAGAGTCAAAACTCCAATTTTCCCTTAAACTGTAGTTCTTGCCTCATGAACATCATATTTTACTATCACAAGTAACATCCATGGTACAGTGCAATCAGGAATTACATATAAGGGGTTGCAGAACTTCAGATTTTTTAAAGTCGACAGTTATGTGATGAAAGTCGAGCTGATCTTGACTAATCACTGATGACGTCATGAATAAAACCACAGGAGAAGGGACTGCTTTGCAACAAGTGACAATCTGTATTATCAAAACTTAATGCATATGCTAACAGACAGCTCATACACGTTATTTACACGAAACAAACAAGTAGAAGCAACAACAGATTGCAATTCAGCTGCAACAATGTATGCAACAATAACTTAAATGCGCTACAACTCCCATTTAAGTGCAAAAAAAGAAAAATTCAAATGTCGGGAAAAACACTTGAGGAAAACAAAACTCAGGCAAGATCTAGCCTATAAGCCTACTCACTGTCATAGCCCTGCTCAGTCAGTTTTTGCTTTTTGATCCAGATTTGCGTGCAAGAAGAGAAGAGCATCAACGTGGGCTGGATGAAGGCTCACCCGCTGTCGCATGATGGTATTTCCAGCCATAGAAAAAATTCTCTCGCTTGGGGTGCTGGTGGCTGGAACAGCCAAGTATCTTTTGAATAGCTTGGCCAAACAGGGAAATCTGTTCTGGTTGTGGGCCCACCACTACAGCGGGTTCTCCATGGTGCGAATGAGCAGTGTTATGAAATAATCACGGATTTCTTTGGCTGCGGGAGTAATTTCCCGCTTTCCTCTCGCTTTGATAGTGTGGCTCAAAAAGTTGCTCAAAATCGTGCTCCTGCCTGGTTTTTTTTCCCAGTAACTGGCTCACCTTCGTTATCAGCCACATCCTTGCTTTGGACACCCTCACCTAGGATGAAAATTAATGGTTTACCATATAGCCACGCATGTTATAACTAAGTTGTTTGCTTGTGTGAAGCACTTTATAAGGTGTGTGTGGAAAAGTGCTCTAGCCTATAAATAAAGTTCATTATTATTATTATTATTATTATTATTATTATTAAAGCAAAAGAATATCATTTTATATCAATTAAGCTGGCTGACTAGCAGACCCACCTGTTGCTGCGAGCGGCTCTCCCTCATCTTGTAGCAGGCTGCTAAGGTGGCTCTGGGCGGCCTCTCTTTTACTCTCTGGGATGAACTGAAGATGCTTGAACCAGGGATCTAGCATACAGACTATGATGGGGATGGATTCTGTCAGATCATCGGACACCAATTTGAACCATTTTTCCAACTGCTGTCGAACAGTGTTCTTGAAGTTGTGTACAGCTGCCAGGTCAGATGCTTCAACACAAAGAGTGGTGCTGATCATGTTGAAAATCACTGGATAGATGAAAGACAACCCCACGTGTAACTCACCACACATTCCTTCGGTAGCCTTAGCCAAAGGTTGCAGCACTGGAATCAGCTGTTCCACCAGCTCCCACTGTGATGCTCTCATAGCGAGTGACTTCTAGACACTTGGTTTGGTGACTGTTTCATCCGTGAGCATGGATTACACTGTGATCCTTTGCTCGAACAGCTGCTGGAGCATGACGACTGTGGAATTCCATCGGACCCAGGTTAAAAAAAATAGTAGGTGTCTGAAGCCTTCTCCATGTACTGCAGCTAAAGGTCGAATATCTTTGACAATGAAATTCACTGGCAAATTGGTGATTTGGGTCTTTTTTCTGATACGGCAGGGCGTTTGGTGAAGTCGCTAATTGACTGCTGTTGAGAGGATTTGAATTGTTCCTCACCAGCTAGCATTAGTGGATGCCTTTGCAAGTGACAGTAGTACAGATTTCATCTTTAGTGATGTATTGATTGATGTACCGCTACTGGTTTGCTGTGATGACCTGCCACCAGGTTCCTCACCTGTTGTCTTCTCTGAGGCGTCCATGTTGTTAATGTCATAATCATCTGATCAGCAACTAGTCGACGTCTAGCTTAAAGCGTCATCTCAGAGGAGTAAAGTCAACAACTTGACTAGTTGTCTAGTCTGTGCAACCCCTACTACATATACGCTTAAAATAGATATGTATTTACAAAACTGTTTCAAGTGTAGCCTACTGTCTCCATGGCAACTTCCTGTTTGTATCACCCAAAACATCATAGGAACCCAACTAACAAAATCTTGAAAGTTAACCCTAACCCAGAGAAAGAGAAGTAAAAAAAAGATGTCAGTATCTAGCAGACATACCTGTGCTCGTGTGTGAAAGCAGGTGTTCCTGGCCAAATTCAGACCAAGCTGATATTGAGACAGACAGCAGACATCCCATATCTGTCGGGTTGTGACTGTTAATAAGTGGAGCTTGTTGGTAATTGTCACTACTATTTGCCATGCAGTATCTATTCAATTCAATTCAATTCAATTTAACTTTAATTTACAGAGACCCAACAATTCCCCAATGAGCAAGCACTTGGCGAGAGCGGTAAGGCAAAACTCTCCTTTAACGGGAAGAAACCTCAAGCAGAACCCGGCTCTAGGTGGGTGGCCATCTGCTTTGACCAGTTGGGTTGAGAGAGAAGGGGGGGGGGGAGACACAGAGAAGCAGAACAACAACAGCAATAATAACAAAAGATACATGACTAGCAACAAACAGCAGCAACAGCAGGAGAAGGACATCCCCACGGCAGTGCGGTCCATGGGGTTTCCTGCGGATGAGGAAGCACAAAGTAGTAGTCAAGTTAGTAGCATGCAGTAATGGTAAATGAATACATACAGATGGAGAGGAAGAGAGAGGAGCTCAGTGCATCAATGGAAGTCCCCCAGCAGTCTAGGCCTATAGCAGCATAACTAAGGGCTTGTCCAAGGCGAGCTGGGTCGGCATTAACTAAAAGCTTTATCAAAAAGGAAAGTTTTAAGCCTACTCTTAAACATAGAGAGGGTGTCTGCCCCCTGGACCGCATCTGGAAGATGGTTTCACAAGAGAGGAGCCTGATAGCTGAAGGCTCTGCCTCCCATTCTACTTTTGGAGACTACTTCTACTTTTGGTTGTAGGAACCACCAGCAAGCCTACATTCTGGGAGCGCAGTGTTCTATTGGGGTAATAGGGTACTATGAGCTCTTTAAGATATGATGGTGCCTGATCATTATCTAGCAGCTGACCTAACTTGTTTACTCCATTTTTGATTTTCTCTGTTCTAGCAGCTGCAAGTTTTGGTCTTTGCTTTCTCTACTGAACCTTTTTTTAATGTTTGCTTAACATTGTGGCAAATTATATTTATTCAACACGTCTACATAGGTAACCCAAAAAATGAATTTGAAGAGAGAGTATTTCTTGTGCTAAGGCTTTTCTGTATGAATGGTGAGCATTAAGAAGACAATGTGACAAGCTTGACACAACCCAGCATCTCTGCATTAGTGTGGATGTGGATTTAGCCTTAGTTGATGGACATTTTCCTAGTTTAACCATCCTAAGTGACTTTGCCAGCTGTGTTTGATTTCTTGTCTCTCTGGTTTCTATGAACCCACAGTAACAGCTAGATAAATGTATGTGAATTATTATCAGATGGATGCGGTGGCTTGACTGGTCTTGTCTGTGGCTCATGTGAGTGCCATGCCACTATAGTCATTCTAAGAAGAAGATTCTAAAATTAGCTAAAGGTTTGGGTGGTGTGGTGGTGTAGTATAAGCTTAAGCTTTAGCTTTAGCTTTAAGAGCTAAAAATATGAATCAGTCTTTCATGTGTCCGTTAACCTTGTCAGCCAATGAATGACATTCTGATTGGTGGAGGTTTTAGACTATGATACACCTCAGAGTAGGTGCATTTTTGTGTTTGCGTGGAAACGTGGAAATGAAAAATGGCTTGCAGAAGTTTGATGCAGAAGTTAAAATATTCATCCATCCCTCTATTACCTATACACTCTTATTCTGTGCACCGCTGAGTTGATGAATTTTATTATCAAAAAGAGAAACTGATTTGCATTGTGGGCTCAGATAAAAGAACATATGCAAAAAAATCAGAAGCATAGTCCATACATAGCAGTCATCCATACTGCTGACAGCATATATGATATCATACAGGGGTGGACAGTATCCCAGAACACACTGAGTGAGAGGCATGGTAGACACTGGGCAGGTCACCCAGTATAACTACTTCTACTTTTACTGGTATAACTTCATTCATCACAAGTTTCTCCTTAAATCCACAACTTAAATGCATGTGAATAGAAGTGAATACTTAAAAATAATACACTTCATAATACTATTGGCTGTGCCACAATAAAAAAAAAATCCAGAGCCCATCAGGAAGTATGCTACAGGTGACTGAATCAAATAAAATCACAGTATATGTATACAGAATAAGCTAGTATATAAGCTAGTATATGTATGTCATTGATGGGTCGTCAGTGTGTATTGCAATATATAGTACTTTTATCGGGGAAATGTAAGGATTTGGGTCCACTATAGAAACATTTCAAATCCACAATTCTGATGAGCAACAAGTGAGTCAGCTGGTGTAGTGTGCCACCACCACACAGCTGGCAGGAACAGTGAGAGTTAGTCAGACCAAGATGATGCGGGGTCAGTCCCTCATCGGTATGTCTTCCTGCTCTTCCACTGTTTGGCTGCAACTCCTGTCTTCTGTGTGCAGGTACTGAGATGGATAGACAGGCCTCTGCCAAGAAAGGCCTTCTTGTTGCGATGGCAACGACAGGGACAATGGTAAAGTCAACAGTTGCATTTATATTGCTATATCCAATTGAAGTTATTGGTAAAGAAAAACCACAGTAATGGCTTATTGGCATATCTGAATTGAAACTGAATTGCCCTTCTGGGATAAATAAAGTTTCTGAATCTGAATATCTGGAAACCTGTGTTTTGTAATAATTGCAGAGGTCAGTTGTTTTTTAATCCCTTTACAGTAGTTAAAGGTGAAAGGTTGAAATGCACAAAGTTAACCTCTCCTCTTTCCTCTCCCAAACTTCTGCGTTCTGTCAGTGCTAGAATGAAAAAGGAAGTTTGTGTCATTGAGGTCAGTGTATATGTTCAGGTTAATTGAACTTTGGCAGCTAATCAGGAGAGCTCTCTCTATTGAAAATAATGGAGAAACTTATGTTTTGCACAATCTAGCAGTTGCATGTTTGTGTGAATGTGGTATATGAATTTCCTCCAATTATATGAATCCAGTTCAGAGTTCTTATGATTCCCCTTCTAGCTCAAACACGTTGAACAATCTTATATTAAATCTGAGCACCAGATCCATCCATCACAGATTTTTGCTGCCAACCCACCAGCAGGCTGGACAGTTTTTCTTATTGAAAAGATCCAAAAAATCATCCCAACATGTTGATGTGAGCCCTGAGTAGGGATGCAACGATGAGGAAATTTTCCCACCAACTAATAAACTTGTGACAACATCAGTGTTACCAGTAACACTGGACATTTTACAAAATAAGACATTTGTTAATGACGCTCATCCGCAGAGCGCTTACTTTGAGCTTTGACATTAGATTTTTAGTTTAGATCTTCCACTTATTTAAGAGTCAGTGATAGTGGGGTTCAGGCTGCTGCCAGGTGGTTGTCCTCCGTGTACAGCTGGGCTGCGTTGGACACAGACGGGGAAGACCCAGAGGACGACCGCCGCTTAGAACCAGAGCAGGAGCAACTTGCCTGCCGTCCGGAGAGAGACACACTGACAGCAGGCTGAGCAAACAGAGAGCAGGAGAGTTGCTGCTGAAAACAGGCACCGAGACCCGGGGAGGCATGAGAACAGGTGCTCGCTAACAGCTAACGTTACATTTGTTTACAGCAGCAACAGACGTCTCACTCTGTTTGTTTTTGCTGCGACTCTGCTGCTGCTATTGCTGCAGTCGCTCCTGGAGCAGACAGTGTCAGTTTATAATTGTAGCGTCCGTCATCCGACTAAGTATAGATAACACGCATGGTACTTTACAAATTGGAGTTTTTTTTTTTATGTGATGAAGGTGGGTGCTGAGACACGAAAATGCTTGCTTGCTTTGTTTCATCCAACTATTGTAACTCTCTTGCAGAGATAATATGTCTCCTCTGCAGGTCATGCATAATTCTGCAGCCAGACTATTAACACACTGAAGGAAATATATATCATACATATCCTTATGTATCGCTGCTGTGCTTCACTGGACTGCCTGTGAATTTCAGAATAGATTTGAAGATTTGAGCAATGGTTTTAAGCAGACTCCTGCTTACATCTCTGACTTGGAAACCCTCAATGAGCTGGAGGGCTGATTATCATCCTCTGACACAACCCTTCTAGCAGTTCCTTTTATAGCCCAACAATAATGTTAGAAAGCTTTCAAAAATGGACATATTGGCCAATATTTTTTTTATTATACATCATTCAAGGCTATATTCAATTTTTAATGAATTGTAACAAATGCACTAAGCAGAATATTTTACAATTTAGAAATAAACTTGTCAGTGTCCTCTGATGGATAACCCAAAGGTTATATAGGTATAAGGAAAGAAAAACTCCTTATTCTTAAGATCTTGGTTCAATAGGAACAGGAATTCTCCAGTTAAAGTACCCCAGTCGATCTTTTTACAGCTACATCCATGCGTGTGTGTAAACCGGAAGTGTTGAGAGGCAAACACGGCATGTAACTCCATGGAATAGATGTAAACAAACAAAAAATTCACAGAACACATAATACAAAATACAAAGCTACACACAATAGCACATCACATACACCCACAATGTCAACCAGAACTCAACAATGCAAGCATAAAAACCAAAAGCAAGATCATTTGAAAAGACCATGAGATCAAATCCAGACTCAATTGCCACAGAGCTGAGCAGCCTTCAGCAGATTTTTCAACCTTCATCTGGCAGGACATTCCACTGAGATGTGGCTTTCACAGAGAAAGCTGACTGTCCAAATGCAGTGCAACGAAATGGTATGGTACAATCATGTATAGAGGATATTCTGGAGGATATAATAGAACTTACTGAGCAAGTGTACATAAAGTCACATAGTGGAGGAAGGGCCAAACCATTAAAAATTTTATAAACTAGGCACAAATTTGAGAATAATCTAAAATTCTCAAAGCTCAGTAAACTGTATTTCTCCAGTACCCTACAGTGATGGAAATGCATTGGCTTTTTGTCCAGAGTTTTTAGAGTTTGTTTGTATAAGGACTCAAGAGGTTTTATAGCTATTTCTCCAGCCTGCCCCCAAAATGTGATGCAATAAGACATATGGGAAAGAATCATAGCATGCATAAATATCTTGGCTGCATCCAAAGAGAGACAGTTTCTAATATCTAAAATCACAAAAAAAGTCTAAAATTTCCTAAGTTGTTTTTTTAACATGTTTCTTAAAGTTCAAATTTGGATCAAGTGTCACACCAAGATATTTAAAATCAGTAACTGTCAATTTTTTCAGCTTTGATGAAAATATCAGCGTTAGGAGGTTGTACCATAGTTTTAGAGAAAAACATACCTTTTGTCTTGATAACATTTAGACTCAGACATGATTGATAAAGCCAATGTGTGATCCTTTCCAATGCAATTAGCTTAGCAGCAGCCAACTCAGCTGTTTTCACATGTGTGCACACAATGGTGTCACCTGCATACATTTGTAGTCCTACATCATGACTCTGTTGAGGGAGATCATTAATATATAGGCTAAATAATAGGGGACCTAAAACTGACCCTTGTGGAACACCCATTGTGCACTTCATGTTACTGGACAGTGTGTCACCAACTTTAACACATTTTATCCTATTAGATAAATATGACATCCATGCCAGTGCTCTAGATGAGAAGTTAAATTTGGAGAGTTTCGATAGTAAAACATTATGACTGACAGTGTGGAATGCTTTATGCAGATCTAAAAATACAGCACCAACTACTCTTCCTTTGTCAAGTCTTAATTTAATTTTCTCTATTAAGTGCAAGGTAGCAGTTTTGGTGGAATGATTTGCTCTAAAGCCAAATTGCATACAATGTAGACCAAAATTGCTTGTATTAAGAAATGGTCTGTAGTTACTGGCTTCAAGGCAGTCTCCAGATTTAAAAATAGGTGTGACAATGGCACATTTCCAGTCATCAGGAAATGAGACAAGTTAATTAAATGAGCAATAGCGGGAGTTAAAATGTCTTTGTGTGATTTAACAAATGGTGTCAAATTGGAAAGCATCTCTACTTTTGGAGCTTTTTAAGGAGCTGATGATTTTGTTTAACTCATTAGACTCTACCAGCTTGAAAAACTGGCCTGTAGCATTTATAGGAACAATATCCAGTTTCCTTTTCGTAATTTTTTTCCTAACTTATATACAGACTCAAGAAAAACAATATTAAAGACAGAAGCAACAGTAAGATGATTTTCAATTAACTTTCCCTGTACTTTGAGTTTAAAATCTTATAAAAATTTTGAGTCCCTCCTTGTGAGATGTTTTTCCAGATCAATTTACTGTTGCCTTTTGCCTCATTCAAAATATTGAGATAAAAACGAGATTTAGCTTCTCTTAGCTCTTGGATAACTTTGTTCTTTAAACCTTTATAAATCAGCATGTCAGTGTCTCTTCTAGTTTTAATTACCTTCCTTAGTGCAGATTTCATTAGTTTCCACAAATTTTCATTACGTTCCACTGCAAATTACCTACCATATTTTGCCACATTTTAGTCTTGAGTGAAGTGGCATCTCAGTATTTTGGGGTCTTTTATTTAGCAGATTGCACTGAATAAGTAGTTCAATGGAATTTTCTACTTCCTAAGCAATGGTGTTCTTATAAATAGTGCTGAGGGAATGAAGTGGAAGTCTATTTCGAAATAATCCTTGGGATTTATTTAAGAAATTTAATGAGGACCCCAAGTAATACAATACAGCACAAAGATTATTAATCTATGTACCAACATATACCAAGGAATTGTATCATAAGTATCTGTACAGAAAGGACAAGAAAGAGGAGAAAATATGATTGTTTATTTGTGCTTTGCTTCTCTCTCCACTGGTTGGCCAGTTCCTCTCTGACAGGGTTTGGAAAATAATGGACGTAGCCACTGTGATGTCACCTGTTGGTTTCTGGACTTTGAAGCTTTGAGTTTGGCATTTTGCCCGTCACCATCTTGGATTTTTGGAGCCAGAAGTGACCATATTTGGACAAGAGGGTGGAGCCAACCCAAATGCTAGCTGCTAGCTTGGTCAGCATGGCGTAGCATGGTACAGTCTATGGTTAACTGTGATAACGCTAATGCTAGCGAAAAACAGGCTTTTGAACCATTAAAGCAAAATGTACTTACTAGAAAAACTGAACATCTGACTCCTTAGAGGGTCTTTTAGTACAAGCAAACACCGGACAATCTGGGGTTACGCCATGGTTACATTACCTAACCAACATTGTCACTGTGGTAATGACCATAATTTACAAAATGAACATCATGCTGTATTGAAGAAGACTTGAAACTAGTGATTGAGACCATAACTCACTAGGAAATTGTTTACTGAGATAATAAATCAAGTGAGAAATAGGGTCATTTTCTCATAGACCTCCATACAGTTTGACTTCTTTTTGGAGCCATTGGAATCATCCCCTGTGGGCTATTAGAGAGAATGCAGGGTTTTTTAAAAAAAATTAGAGAGTAGGTCTGAGGTTCAACTGTGCCCAGTTTTTTAGTTTATATTGCAGCTAATTTTATGCTGATAAAGGTTATCTTTAGGGGAGAGGGAGAGATTATTTTGGTTTAATTCTTACCTCCATAACCATTGTCAGTGTGTTTCTTTTCATCACAATCAATTAGATTATTTAACTGTTGAAAAGGGTGTACCACAAGGATCTATTTAGGCCTTTAGACCTTTACTTTTCTCTATATTTATTAATGATCTTCCAAAAATGTGTTCTAATTGTTTTGTTCAGTTATATGCAGATGACACAGTTATATACACATCTGACTCCAATATTACTAAAATTTAAAGCTCTTTGCAATCAGAGTTTTCTTTTATTCAAAGTTGTTAAAATAACAATGCCATCCACTTATTTAAGTTGATAAATTTTAATACTTATGACTTTGGATTGATTCTGAATTGTCTTTTAGGCCTCATATTGATTTTATTAGAAATAAAATAAATGCTAGTTAGAATACTATATTGGTCAATTAATTGTTTTACTCTCCAAGTAAGAAACTGAATTATGCAACAGCTTTTATTTCCCATTATTGATTAGGTTGATATTATATACCAGAACACCTGTGAATCACATCTTCAGCCTCTAAATGTAATCTACAATAATACTTGTAGATTTGTCCTGAGGTGTCCTTACCACATGCATCATTGTTTGTTGTACGACACATTGAACTGGCTACCACTTTGATGTATGAGACATTTTCATTGGTTGCTCTTGGTAAGTGCATTTACTTAAACTTTCCTTTATACTTAAAACATCCAGATCATCATATTCACTCAGACTACTTTGTCCCATGACTTCAGGACTTCTTTGCTTGTTAACTTTAAACCTAGTTCTTGTTCTTGATTGTATGTACCCTCATTTTAGTTTATAAGTAGACTCAATACTTTGACATAATGTTATTTGATCTATTTATTTTCTTTTCTTGTTCATTCTTTGTATAGATGACTCGTGTAACAGATGTAGCAGGTGGGGTTTGGTGGGAGAGCCCTTATATTTATGTCCGTGTTCATGTTACTATGTTGATTGTTTTGTGTCATTGTATTGTTTAATTTATTATCGTTATTATTACCAATGTATTTTGTTTGTTTAAATGTTGTAACTTTTATGTTTTGTGCCTGAGGACCCTCTCAAAAATGAGATGGTGCATCTCAAATGGTTTGTCCTCTAATTCAATTTTGAAATACAGTCACTTCCGCATTGGCTTCATTTTTCAGACTAGGAGCTACCCACTTGTTTTGGAAGCTAAACTGCTCTGAGGCTCTCCGGCTTCCACACAGCTGCCTCTTTGCATTTGATTCTCTGCAGTGACATCCAAAGTAGCTCACATCCAGGACATACTCACACCCTTCTCCCCTTTCTGTCCCCATGCAAGCCCTCACTGGTGTTAAATGGAGGCTACTGTGAGAATAATCCCCTCCGCGCTTAAATGTACGGAAATAACAGTGAATGACAAAGGAAGCATAAGTGCTGTAACATGAGTATATGTTAGGGGAACTGATGTAGTGTGAGGAGGAGAGGTTGTACTCCCATTGAACACATGCTTTGTTGCTCTTGGCTTTGGGTCAGACACTGCAGGAAGGTGCCAAGCAATGGAATCAGAGTGTAGGGGAGAAGGAAGTAGGTAAGTCTGGCTGGCAGAAGTGATGAGCAGCATGATTAGCTGTTTTGAAAAAGTGGTGAGGAGGCCTGGAAAGCTCTCAGAAACTAGCAGCATGTGAAAAGGTCTTTCTTTTAAATGTGTGCATGTGTAAGGCAGGGGTAATTTTGCTATTGTGATCAGTGTTAGACATTAAAAAGCTTTTTATAGCCTTGGAATGCCTTGAAGAGAAAATATTGAACTTGGCCTCCAAGGTTTCTGGGCAACAGTTCGTTTCCAGAGTGAGTCAGTGGCTGAAACAGGGCTGTGGTTCACTGATCTCTGCTCATGTGCATGTCATTGGAACTAACCGAAAACCTTAGTCACAAACACAAGGACAAATACAAACTCAATATGTAGCAATTATAAATGTAAATTATGCAGTAATGCATGAAGCATGAAGGCTCATTCTTAATGTTTTGAAATATGAGTTTGACAAAACTATATTCACTCAAGGTTCACTTACTTATTTTCAACTGCATCTCACAAGCTTCTTTAGCAACTGGAGTTTGTTCAGTTGTTCCATATTTACATCATATGATAATGGATCCCTTGCCCAGTGTTTCTCCTGTAATTGTAAGGAGAACTCCTGCCAGGCCCTGTCAATCAAATCAATAATCATTTGCATGTGGGAGCTTCTGTGTGGCATACCCCTCCACCCACCCCTCTCTAGAAAGACACAAAATATTTTATTTATTTAAATTACCTAATTTATGTGCACTCATTTCGTTTTAGCTCATATCATTTAGGGTTGTGCTACTTTCTCTTCTCTTTTCTGCCCCTCCACACACAGAGAATGAAGCAGAGGAGAGACAAGTGAAGTCAAGATAATGTTACTCAATTTGATGACAACTACACTTGTTATGTTACTGTAAGTGCAACAAAAACTTTGCAAGTAAAAAGTCACCAATTTACTGATGCCTTATGTCTCCTTTCATTTCCTGAGATCCCTAGATGCTTCTTTTATTGTTCCAAGATCTAGACTCAAACACAAAGGTGGCAGAGCCTTTGCTGTTAGGGCTCCTAGACTCTGAATGACTTGCCTGAGGAGATCAGGGCCCACATTTAGCACATTTTTAATGGTGTATACAGACAGAATGCGAGTAACACATGAGTTTGACCGCTGGATCATTTGTATTTTTGTGCCCCAAACAGCTGAAATACATTACTGTACATTAGCTGTAAGCTAGCTATCAATGGTTGACACCAACTCTGTCTGTGGGGCTGTGTCTGTGTGCTTGTGTTCAGTTCAGCCTCTGGCTGAACTCAGAACTCACCAGGAATTCTGCTTCTCTCTGTTATTTTCCTCCAGTCTCTCTCCCTTTCCCCTCTCCTCTGTGTACATTTATGAAGTCCATTCATAAAGCCCTACAATATCTTTTGCTCAAGTTGAAACATTTTCAACTCCTGTGGATGCGTATTTGTGTCATTTCACATCCCCCAGTGCAACTTTGTATCTTCGCATTGACTTTGTATGTAATTGCGGTACGCAAAAAATTAGCTTCATGTTTGGTCTGAACACACCATAAGAATGATGCTAAAGAATGCTGTAACGAACCAAGAGTAAAAAAGTTCTTGGCTGAGTGTGAGCAATAAGGCACTTTGATCAAAAGTTAAGTTTATTCAGTGCTATGTTATTCTGTAAGAACACATGTAATTTGTTCATTACTATTTGTGTAAAATCTTTAAATCTTTAGGAATAATTAACATGTGAAACGAACAACAATTTAGTCTATAAATGTATAAATAGAGATGAAATAATAGGAAATTGTCTGAAATGGAAATTACATTGTGCTGCAAGTTCTGCTGTTGGTAGATAAGGTATGTCAGAGAAGTCATAACATAAGGAGACTTTAGCTCCACACTGACAAGTGCAGGCAATGAGGATTAAAGATGATTAAAAAGTGACTATACAAATGAATGAATGAATAAATAAATAAATAAATAAAATCATTGTCGGCTTTATTCTTTTTGTTTGTTTGCATCCCTGATTAATATAAATTAAAAAAGAAAAAGTGGTGAAACACATTATCAGATGTTTAAATCCAAATAATATGAGGATGAAACAACTCTTCTAAATAATGCTGCTTGAGTAACATATTATTGATCATGACCAATGATATTTAGTCCAATCTGACAGAGAACAGAGGCAGGTTTGGCTCTGTTTCTGTCTGGAGTAAAAGTGAAGGATATTTACTTTTATTTTTCACTTAAATCCAAAAATTTACTTATAGCAGTTTGATAAATATGAGCCCATGCAGGGCAGCAAACTCTGCGTCTTCACTTAAAAAACACACCTTTTTCAAATACATGTGAATTGATTTATTTCAAATTTGTATTGTTTTGACTTAGTTTAATCGGTTGCGTTTTTATACTATTTTGATTTATTTTTATTGTGAATCACTTTGTAAATATGTTGTAGAAAAGTGCTAAATAAATTAAGTTTTTTTATTATACTAGTATAAATGTTTTACAGGGCTGTTGACAAGATGCACAGATCTGCATTAAATCTCGCTGAGTGTGTATTTCACCTTGTGCTGCAGTGGCTTTTAGGTGTGCAGTGGCACTTAGTTCAGACTGATTGCATTCAGCCATGTTGAAAGTGTTAAAAGAAATGTTATGAGGTCCTAACTTTTAAGATTGCCATCATGACTTTTACATAAAAGTGACTCAAATGCTTTTGCAGACAAGAAGGTGATATGAAAATTGCTAATACATTTACATAATGAGGTGTGTGTCTGGCTGCATGACTTTGCGGCTTTGGCTGTTTGACGATAACTATCCAGCTCTTCTTCTGTTAATTCCAAACAAAATTGTAATGTAAAATTGTCTTTTGTGCAAGAACAGCATATATAAAAGTTTCAATAAATACCCTTATTTGTTTATTTGCTATTATGTTGTATCAATTAGCAACGAATAAAAATGAAAATGTTGCTGAGTATCATTTTGGTTGTATTATCACATGAGAAACGAGCAGCAGTCCTGCTGAACTCTGTGTAGCATTTAGTTCATGTAAACGTCTCATTCTTCCTCCTGACATTGAAAAATCCTTACACACATGACTCACATTCATTTGCACTAGTGCAGTGCCCGTCCAAAACGTGCCTGTTCGGAATGGGCTGATTTCTCAATACCTAGAGAGAACAGTGCCCATTCGCTCAAATGTAGGCTATTGGTAAACACTACAATTTTCCGATGCTCCCTAAATGCCTCACAGAATATCTGGAGACTACAGTTTTGAGTTGAGCTGAAGTTGATCGGTCGAACTGTAGTGCCAGTTCAAAATGTGCCCAAGACATCCTGCACTATGTCTTGAACATACATACAAAGTTCCCATGTGTGAGGAATGGGAATAGAGCCTAAATCTCTAAACTTTTCAATTCATTCTCTTTGGTAGTTCTTATCATTACATATGTAATCCCATCTCTGACCACAATGTGGGTTGTAATGGCAGAGTGGTGCTGTCTGTATTTCTGCTTGTTGAATCCATGTGCAGAAGAAGAAGCAGAAACAACATTGTTTATGAGGTATTTTTATATATTTCTGAACGTGCCTGAGACATCGAGCACTAAGTCTTGAACATGCATGCTAAGTTTCGTTCACAGTAACGTTACAGAGTTAGGTCTCGTAAACTTTTTCAAGTCATCAACACTACGGCTATAATCCCACCTCCAACTACAATGTGGGTTGCAATGGCAGAGTGGCTCTGTCTGTATTTCCACTCATAAACTTCACAGTCAGAAGAAGAAGCAAATCAACGTTGTAGAAACAACGTTATTTGTGAGGTATTTTTATATATATTATATATATATTTCTTGAGAACTGCTCATCCAAACAACTTCACACATTGACATTGCACTTCTGCGTTTCCCAGCAATCCACCTGCTAGGTATGAAGTAGATGGGATTAACGGTTCTTGAGATATGCAAAGGACAAACCCACATACATACATACATACATACAGACAGACAAGAGATTCCTTGCTTTATATAGAGAGATTAAGAAGCAGACAGAAGTTTCTATATTAGGGTTAATTACATTTGCAGTGACATGGTTGTGTTGTCTATGCTCTACTGGATGGGGTGCATTTTGTTATTTTTAGGTTGGTGCTGCTGTATCGCAATTGTTCCCCAGGCCATTTGTAAGAGTGAGAGAAAGAGAGACCCCAGGGATCACAGAGAGACAGTAAACAGAGTTGGGGGAAGGCAGCAACTTTGCCTCATTCCCTACATTCTCAACCCCCCACCTTCCTCCAGCCTCAGCTGCTGCTGGCCTGTAGGATGAATTCCATCCACTAGAGACCTATGTTCAGACAGGGACTCCTAACTTCTCTGGGACCTTTGTGGATTTCCACAGGTCACCTTTGCCCCTCTCCCCCACCTCCCACCCCCTTTTCCTGCTGCAGCCTCTGGAAGGGTTTAATCATTTCACTCTGAGTCCTCAGCTACAACAATATGGCAGTGAGGATGTAAGAAGCAGTGGAGGCTGCTACAAAGGTAACATTCTGTTTAACATGGGATTCAGAAGGTATTAAACTTTCAGTTTTCAAATACAATACCATACTGCAACAATTTCACATTTTAGAACATTGCTTCTACTGGCTCATTGCTTCAATAAAACAGTGATTTAACCTTTATATGAAAGCTTTCTTGAAAAAAATCATCTGGCACACAGCGATGCATCATGTTTTCACTTCATGTGGTGTAAACAGAGGAAACTCTGGGTAGTTAGCATGAGCAATGATAACCACAATGGCAAACCTGGAAAATAGTTTGAATTGCTTGGGAGGGGATCTACACAACCTCAACTCTGCAGGTTTCTTTAAAGGGAAACAATGGTGATGTTGCTACCTTCTACACAAATTGCCTCTCTTGAAAGAAAAAAATGGCTTGTTGGCTCCCTCAGGAATTCCTCTGAGAGAATTTTAGGTCATCACTATTGTCAATTTGACACTCCTTAACAATCATATAGTACACAATCACATCTGCACTGCCAATAATATTAGGAGGAACGTCAAGTTCATTCATTTTAGTCCAAAACAGGAGAATGCTAGGTTATAAGTAAGAAAACAAATTACACCCTGAACGTCTACATGCACATTGTAATGAAATGAACAATCTTGCTTTACAAAATCTAAAAATAAACATTTGTAGTGCAGTTAGAGAAAGAGAGTACTTACATAGAGCACCCCTCACTCACTGTTTGTTTTACACAGGAAGCTATACAGCTGTCCCGTGGTGTCCTGGGTGTTTGTGCAGCGATGGCTTGGATTTTTTCCTCTTCCTTTCACAATGCACTTCTTTCAAATTCCCTAGATAGATATGGACATTTATGTCATTAGGGTATTTCTGCTATCACTATCATGAGGCAGGAAGTGAGCTGTTCTAGGCATGGTTAATTCATAACATCAGCAACACTTGTTAAACACTGTTAAAACAAGGCAGAGCTGAGTGCCATGCATAGAGTCCTTCCTGTTTCAAAGTAGCCATGCATGAACACTGGGAAAGATGCATTTTCATCATATGGAGCAAAGACAGATTTGGAAAGTCTAAGCAGATACTGTATATTGCATTGCCTTTCTCTGCTTTTCTTCCTTTGAGATACTCTGGGAACAGATTTCACTTCAAACAGCAGAGGCTCCTGAATGGAGTCGGTCCAATTTGTCTGCATCTTTCTTTCCTTCCAGAGCAACCCCTTTCCCCTCCAAAAAAAAAAACAACCTCCCAACAAAAGGCTGCTTGTCAGCTAGGAACTTTCCACGTTCCTTACAACGACAGACATTTTTCTCCTCTACAAAGGGCCCTTCGGCAAATTCCCCCTAATCACAGGGTTTAGTTGGTCTCTGATAGGTGCAATTCATAACTCTGGAGGGGCATTGGCTGGGGTAGAGAAGGGTGGGAGTGTTGCACAGTGGACAGGGAAGGAGAGAGGCAACTTCCATCAAGGATCTTTAAAAGATCAACTGAAATTTTGAAAGCATTCCAGGTACATCATGCTACTCGAGCCTGCTGTAAGATCCCTGGATTATTTCTAGCAGTTCTTCCCTCCAGTTAACAGAACATATGGCCTTTATTCTCATGATCGCTGTTTAGGAGGGAGAGCTAGTGGGTGGCCCAATTCTTCTTCACAGTAGTGGTGTCCAGGTTTAATTTATGCTGGTCAGTTGAATGTTGTTTGACTTGCATTGTTTTCTTCTGTGTGCTTTTGGGGGTTATGTGGTGATTACATCAACAAATTCCCTGGAATTTCAGTGAAACCTCTACATAACCTCAAACACAATTCTATAATCTTTAGAGGAAGACCTGCATGTTTGAACGTGTTGGAGTGCCTGATCTGGAGACACCAAGACAACAACAAGCTGTAATCAGACTCTCCCACAGAAGGCATGTGAGTGTCCAAGGTGTTGCCCGATTCCGGATCTGATTTACTAGTCATTGCTCTTCTCTAGAGCCCCAAGCCATAAATCTGGTAGACTAATGTTAAAGCTGTAGTATGTAACTATTCCTCATTAAAATGTCTAAAAATGACTTGATCTATGTTATATATTTTTTTGAGTTATATACTTACATTATCCCAAAAGTTTCCTACAGAGTTTCCAATTTTCAAACGCAAAGAAATCCATAATTTAATTGCTGTAACATGCATGTCAATGGTGCCATACCCCTTCTACCAAAGAGTATACATTATACATTAGTGTTGTGGTTGCCTGCCACAATGGTGACTACCAAAGAGTATACACCTACAAGATACTATGTCGGCGTTGTGGCTGTTTGCCACAATTGCGTCTACCAAAGAGTATACATATACAAGATAATACATCAGCGTTGTGGTTGTCTACCAGAAATTGGCATAAATTGACTTCTATTCAGTTTTAAGCTACATATAGTTGATAAACTTTTTAGATCTTTGTCACTTTTAACTATACCTTTTAACCAGATGAAGGATTGTTTTGATTGTTTTGATTGTTATTCCAAGAATGGTGAGGCCACAATTGTGTACAGTTACCATGGTTACAGGTTACAGACTGACTCTCTTCAGTAAACTGTCTGTTTGGACAAAACACTCCTGCTCATGTAGCATTAGCAATAGCATTAACACAGCTACCTGTACTCTCTGCTGCAGAGCAGCTGATCATCCACTCATCTGTTAACTAAAATACTATTCACTGTCTGGGTTCAGTATGAGAGAAGCTAAGATATTGGATAACATTGTGATATTTCTTATATGAACATCTAGATTTAGATGGTTAACCACTGACTTTAATCCTGGAACTGACTCCTTTTTATGAATGTGGCTGCCTACATGTTTTCCTAGTTTGTCCTGCTGTTTTATTGCTGCTTCTTGTCAAATTCTCAGTAGATTGTAGATTAATTTAATCTGTAAATCTATTTCTTCTGAGAAATGTTGGTTCCTAAAGGTGAGCATGGCAGTGTTGACAGATTTGCATGGCAGTGAAAGCACATCTCATTATAGTAAGCCACTCATAAGATTTTGGGATAGCTTGTGTAATTGGAAATGATGGCCTGAGTGTGATACTAAATCAAAAGATTTTTCCTTTTGAAAGGATGAATTTTCTCAATGAATGCCATGGCTACCTGCCCTTTAGAATTGAGATATTATGTGGAAAAAGCTCAGTTTGTCTTTAGGTTGATGCTAGATGAGGGTTCATTAGGTCATTAGAATTGAAAGGATGCATGCTTTGAGGAGCATGAATGTGTTGGGACTTAGTAGGAGCAGTTTTGGTTATTAGAAATAATTAATAATTATCAAAGATAATTAATACCAGGGACCGATAACCAAAACCATGAAAACAGTCTCAAAAAGGGGTGTTAACTTTAAAAATGTCAATATCTGAGAGACATTAATATTTATAAGGTGAAGTGAAGGGTTGAGTCTGAGCACTGACTCTCACAACCAGCCTTTACCACAATATGTATACAAATAATACCAAAACAACTTCTCTATAAGGTGTAACAGAGTTTATTATATCAATATCAATTAACAATCAATAACATTTCAGTCAACAAACAGCTATCTGCTCACCGTGTGTGTGTGTGTGTTTGTGTGTGTGTGTATGTGTGTGTGTGCGTGTAGGAGCATGCGCAGTGCTGCTTGAAAGTTTGTGAACCCTTTAGAATTTTCTCTATTTCTGCATAAATGACCTAAAATGTGATCAGTTTTTTACACAAGTACTACAACTAGACAAAGGGAACCCAGTTAAACAAAGGATACAGAAACATTAAACTTATTCATTAATTTATTGAGGAAAATTATCCAATGTTACATATTTGTTTGAGGCAAAAGTATATGAACCCTTGCTTTCAGTAACTGGTTTGACCCCCTTCAGCAGCAGTAACTTCAACCAAATGTTTCTGGTAATTGTTTATCAGCCGTGCACATTGGTTTGGAGGACTTTTAGCCCAGTAACAGGCCAGAACAGTCTCAACTCAGGGATGTTGGTGGGCTTCTTTGCATGAACTGCCTGCTTCAGGTCCTTCCACAGCATTTCTACAGGATTCAAGTAAGGACTTTGACTTGGCCATTGCAGAACATTATCTTTCTCCTGCTCTAACCATTCTTTGGTAGAGTGACTTGTGTGTTTAGGGTCGTTGTCTTACTGCATGACCTACTTTCTGTTGAGCTTCAGTTCACAGATGGACACCTTGACATTTTCCTATAGAATATTCTGGTACAACTCAGAACTCATAGTTCCATCAACGATTGCAAGCTGTCCTGGTCCAGAGGCAGCAAAGCAGCCCAAACCATGATACTACCACCATGTTTCACAGATGGGTTAAGGTTCTTATACTGGAATGCAGTGTTTGCTCATCACCAAACACAATCCTTCTCATTCAAGCCAAAAAGTTTGATTTTGGTCTCATCCATGTAGGAATTTGTGCACTCAAATGTCTTTATGATTTTATGGGGGGAATTATGAATTATTATTGTGCACAACTCCAACATGAAATTATTTTTCCAATGACATAACTCATATTAGAGTAGGTATAATAATAGGGAAATAGTCCTCCTTGTTGGAAACACAAGAGAGGTCAATTAGAATTATGATTGTTATTATTTAATTATGATTTTGCAAGGGTATAGGTCTTTTAAGGTTAAGTGACTGAGATGCAAGCACAAGAAAACACAAACAAATTCACTTTAGTGAACACATTTATTACTAATACTACAGATACAAGTACTAAACACTACAACATTTTACAAACACAAGAGGAAACTGGTACACAAGGCTGTGGTTAGTGAAAGTTAGAAATGCATGATGCAGAGTTATGTATTGTGTAGTTGGTATGAGAAACCTGATAAACAGATGAGATGACTGTTACCTTAGAAGCAGCAAGTCAAATCAACGGTACTACAGCTTAGTTCAGAATTGCCAATTGAAATTACAAATCATGAAAGCACCAGCAAGTTGATGGAGGTTTTGTACGAATACTTACTTGCTCCCTGGGGTAGCTTCTTGTTGAGAATGGAGTCCGTTGTGCTGGGGCGAGGAGCTGGAGTCTGGATCTGGTAGTGATGAGTGAGTTGGCTGGTCCGGACTTGAAAAGTTCCCCTTCAGAGAGAGCTCCTGGTTTATGCTCACATGCTGTCCTAGGCTTGACCCTCAACTCATGACTCCAGATTCAGAAGATGCTCTGAGTCACATCTTCAGACTAGCAAACTGCAAGCCATCCACCAGCATGGCAGAAAGCAAGAAGAACCAGCAAGCAGCCTCAAGCAGCCTTAAAGAGCTGCCTAAAAACAGCTTAAAAATAGAAAAACAGCAGACAGCCCAAAAACAGCACAGAGTCTCAGATAAGACACTGTTTTAAAGTTTCAGTCTGCTCGCCCAGAAGGTGCCTCCTGGCCAATCCCAGGGTTGCAGAGGTCTGGGGGAGCAAAGTCAGTCCCCCCCTGTCCACAGACAGGCAGGTATAGGTCCTGAATACGGTTACTCCATTAATCAAAGTATTTACAATTTAACAATTGCATGAGTCCTAATTTTGCAATTTGGATAGTAGCTTTAGCGTTCTGATAGTGAAACAAGCAGAATGGTACTAAACATGAAAGGGTTATCATGGATGATGGGATTATGTTAGTGGTACGTGTATTGGCTAAGGTAGTGGAATAAAAGTCTAACCAAAGTACATAATAACACACATATGAGATACACACATCAACATACAACAATAATTGCCCTTAGACAAAATCTAAAACTAATCCATGGGTTTTACAGTCCTCTGGTCTTTGGTCTGACTGCAAATGGCAGGGGTCCATGCCATTTGAGGGTGTGTATGTGTGTTTGTGTGTGTGTCTAAAGTGTGTGTGTGAATGGGGCATGGCATATAGTGCAGCATGTCTTGTGCCTTATGCTGGTTTGCCTAGTGATCAGTTCTTGGGTCGGTCACTCAAATCCTGAAAATCAAAATCCACAGTGGGACTCCTATCTTGCTGGCTCTTGTAGCTTGAAGGATCAAAGATGGTTTGGATCAGTGGTCTGGTTTGGTGACCATGCAGGAGATGGGGGATCCTTATTTTATGGGCCAGCATTCCTTGGGTGTTGAAGAAAGAGCTGGTCTGTTGTTTGAGACTTGTGCTGTCTGCCTTCGAAACATGCAGGGACTTTATCCTACAAGAGTATCCTTTATCCTATCCTATCCTCTTGATTGTCATCCCATTGATTGATACACCTGACTCTAATTTCCCCTTCAAATGAACTCCTAAACCTAGAGGTTCACATACTTTTGCCACACACAATTATGTATCATTGGATCATTTTCCTCAATAAATAAACGAACAAGTGTAAACTTTTTGTCTCATTTGTTTAACTGATGTCTCTTTATCTAGTTTTAGGACTTGAAAGAAAATCTGATCATGTTTTAGGTCATATTTATAAAGAAATAGAGCAAATTCTAAAGGGTTCACAAACTTTCAAGCAGCACTGTATGTGCGTGGTCAGTAAGAGGAGAAAGGAGGTGGAAGCATCAAAGAACAAAAGATCTCAGCAAGTGTGAGAAGTGGCACTTGCTTTTATTTTCATAGAGACGTGATGTGTGAATGTCCTTATTTGCTGGCCGCAGTCTGATTTCAATAAATAAAATGCAATCCACGGTCTAACTCATGATGGCAGGCTAACACAGAGCAGTCTACAGAACAGTCTAGTGTGATAAACACAACCAAACAAGCAGCAACAGCAATAATACTTTTACAGTATTATCAGCAGCAACAACCGGACTCTCAGTCCGTTAACTTCACAACAAAAACAGCTGAAAGCTGAAAATAACACAATTTAATAACCTATATCTGCCCCGACTTAAACTTTGACTTAAGCCGACTTGTATTGCTTAAGGAAGCGAGTAGGGTGTGATTCAGTTGTCTTTTGGGTCTGGCTTGGTTCCTCCGGCTTGGATGCTGACAGGGCTGTCCTCTCGCTCTGTCGGTGGGTTTATGGCAGCTAATCCTTGGTGGTGGTGCGGAGAAAACAGCGGAGTCGACTAGTCAGACTCACTTAAAGGCGAGTGGAGCATAGAAATTATCCTTCGCCTTCCTCTGCAGGAGAGAGTGAGAGCACTGGGTTGCACAGCGGTCTTCTTCGGATCCGGTAATGTGCTCAGTTGAACACAAAGAAAATCTCTACTTTTCCAGCGAGGTTGAGATGGTGCAGCTTGGTTACAGTTTAACATATGTATTTGAGTTACTTCCTTTCATTAACTGGCGAGCAGCTGGGAAGCGGAGTTCAAGAAGCAGCTCTGGTGTTTATACCCTTGATGGGAATTGACATCTGTTTGGTGTCCTTTTGTTTGACTTGGCGCCTTTCTTTGTTATCAGGCTTTGTGACTGCATGCAAGCCTGCCTTTGTCTCATGCACATGGTGTATGAGGCACAATAAATGTATTCAGTAAGGCTACGTTCACGTTACATGCTGAAGTGCCCCAAATCAGATTTTTTTGCCTCCAAGTGACTCAGTTCTGACTTTTTCACAGAAGTGTGAATAAACCAAATCAGATTTTTCATCATGATCTGGACCACTTGCATATGTGGTCCTAGATCTGATTCATATCCGATCTCTGGCAATGCGACCGCTGCCAGAAAGGTCAGATCAGAATTCATGTGTTATTTTTAATGTCTTTTACTTCTCTGTGCATATCCCCTGTTGTCATAATTTAGTGTTGGCACCTCAAAGCCCAGCATGTATAAACATGAAGGAGAGCAACAACAGCGATGGGGGTCAATGGAGAGACGAGGAAGTTTCAAAGTTTTGTTCGACATTTATGGAGAAGCTTCTATTCAGCCAAACTGGAAGGAGCTTATAATAACTGAACAGTTTTTTAAAAACAATGTTGTTATTTTTGTATGCATGCAGCTCACTTTTCAGTTAAATCTGCACATGCTTGCCGGTGTAGGACCTCAACAGTGTTCACACCAGAGCAGGATACATTTCACTCACAAACATGAATGTGAACCATTAACACAAAAAGATCAGATCTGACTGAAAAATAAGTACTGAGTATTAAGGCCTGTAATGTGAACATAGCCCAAGTGCCATCTGCTTTTCAGACAGCAAGGTATGCACAATTAGAAATGTTTGCCTAAACATGGTGGAAAGGTCAGCCGGTGACTTATCCACATCCATGAATATCCACAGTTCACAAATTCATGAGAATTTGGTAATTTGCTTTTGATGTTTACTTTCAGTTCAATTCATTTCAATGGCGATGCAACTAAGCTGGTGGAATTTGATTCTGGTACAGGGTGCAACAGTACAGGTAATCCTTTCACAGACAAGGAACATATAGCCTCAATCACAACCCCCCCAAAAACAAACAAAACATGGACATTTTGAACTGTGGTGGCGCTACATCAAAACTCAGGGGAATCATCAAGATCACTGGGATTCATCCTCTGGGGATAGTGGACGTCTGTATAGGATGTGATGGCAACCAATCCAATAATTATTGAGTTATGTCATACCAAAATATTGCATTATCAAACTGAGGGTTGACAGATGGATGGCTGGTTATGTGAAGCCCCCTTCATTAACAACAGGAAAAATAATCAATACATTTAATAGTTTGTGCATTTGATTACATTTACCAATAACTAGTTCTATATAGCATTAATTTAAATGTAATTTCAATTTATCACTTTACATATGTTTCAATTAAGTAATGGATTATACTTAGCCACCCCAAAGTCTATAATTATTATAATTATATTCACACTGTAGCCTCCACACTAAATGGACTCCTATATCCCTACAGTTTCCCAGACAGACAGTTCACTTCATCAGACAGTGAATTCAACTGTGAGGTGTTGTACAAACCTGCCAGATAAGTCAAATTTTCACCTACTTAAAGTGCTCTATTAGGAAAAGTTGTTAAATTTTAACTATTTAAATGGTAAATATTCCAGAGTTCCAGCCATTCCAAGCCTCGTACTCCATGACGGACTTTTCATTTATGCAGACTTGTGTTTGCGGAGGGAAGGTTTAACTTAGTTCAAAGGAGGTCCAAAGGTTACGAGGCCCAGTAACAGTTAACCAGAGCAAACAGCAGCGGCACCTGTCTTATGGGGTAATTATCACTCAGACTGAGCAAGAACACCTGTACACACACAACACACACACACACACACACACACACACACACACACACACACACACACACACACACATTTATTAATGCTATACATGCAATTACATGTTAAAACATGGGAGAAGCACAATAACATGTATATTTGGAAAATATAATGCAAAGATGTAGTAAATTTTAAGATGTCATTTGTGGTGTTTTTATTTTGTAATGTATAGTACTGAATACATAGAAAACAGTTTTGAAGATTTGAGGCTGGCATTACTCATGTAACTTTGTCTACATCTTTTTTGTAAGCAGCTGCATTTCATCTTAGTTACATTGTCTCATCCACTGCAATTAAGTGGTCACAATACCTTCATGTAGCAGCCATCCAAAATGCATGCTGATATCATACCACATGTCTTGAAGCTGGGCACTACTATGGCCAGACAAGAACAAGAGCGGACCATAAACAGTTTTTTACATTGACTTTTTTGTTGTTGTTACTTTTTGTCTTTATTCAACAGTAAAAGGTGCAGAGAGACAGGAAACAGGGGTAGAGAGAGGGGTTTGACCAAGCTGCAACTACCACAGCTTGAGGTAGGGCTGTGATGGTATGAGTCTTTTCTTACCGCTATGACAAAGCAACATATCCCCGCGGTCGCGCAGTTTACCAAGCCCCTCTACACAATAAAACTGCATTTGTACTCTTGCAAGCCATGTGTCTGAGTCCTGCTTTTTGGGTCCAAAATCAGCTTAACCATACACAAACAACATGAGATGAACTCTGAACAAAGCTGTTAATTGCTTTATAAACTAAACTAAAGGTCATGAATGCATGCAGCTTGTAAATGAACATGGACAAGTAATAAAATAGTCTCAAATAAATAATTATTCTTCGAAGAGCAAATGATATGCTTTAGGCAAAATTACAGCTATAATAATAATTAGGCAATAGCCTAATTTGGCTTTTTTAAAGTGCAACATAAAAAAGGGAACATATACGGACTGGTGACAAATTAAAGGAAAAGCCAGTACAGACCTGAATGCTTGATCCCTACAGTGAGGGGATCTGATGGCTCTGTCATGCTTTGGGGGGCATTTTGCTGGCATGGTTTGGGTCCACTTGTCCCCTTAGAGGGAAGGGTCACTGCTAATCAATACAAAGTTGTTCTGAGTGATCACCTTTATCCTATGATGTAACATTTCTATCTTGATGGGAATGGTCAGGATGACAATACCCCAATTCATAGGGCATGAGGGGTCAGTGAATGGTTTGATGAGTATGAAAATGATGTGAATGATACGCAATAGCCTTCACAGTCACCAGATCTCAGCCCAATTGAACACCTATGGGAGATTGTAGACTGACGTGTTAGACAGTGCTCTCCACCACCATCATCAAAACACCACATGAGGGAATATGTTTTTGAAGAATGGTGGCTATAGCCTGGTTTGGCTTTTTCAAAGTGCAACATAAAAAAGGAATATACATTAAGACACTGTCGGCAAGTAGGCTAGCCTATGAGTCAGTAACAACAAGAAGTGCTTGTTGTACAACTACTCACTGGGCCGCTATAGGGAACTGCCATGTTTCGGTCTTCATTTTCTTGGTCTTTTTTTTCTTGCCAGGAAAACCAACATGTTCACTTTGTCCGGTTTAAGGGAGGATCTCAATGGACTGACAGTATTGCCAGCCAGACTGAATACACGCTCTGAGGGAGTGCTTATAGCCCATATGGTAATATATTTTCTAGCAACCTTCAACAGAAGTGGGAATCAATTCTGATTGTCCCACCAGCAGGCAAGCAGATCCAAATGTGAATCAAGGGCTTCCTCCTGCAAATACCTCACGAGTTCAGTCTCCGCACGGATTCTCTTGGGGACTGGAGTGGAGGTCAGTTCATTTCTTTTTCCAAGCAGATCTGTGAGATAAATTTTTTTGGGAGGAGGAGGAGGTGGTGGTGCACTTGCTCCTTCTCCATCTCCAGCTGTTGAGATACTGGGCTGCACAGCATCATCTCCATCCCTGTCATCATGCTGCTCTTCGGGCACTGCCAGCATCTCCTCCATCTTTGACTTTGTCTCTGGGGTTGCCATCCCTGTATCTTGGGTCAATGAATTGTGTTGCAGGTGCACTGTATTTGTCTTCCAAGACTCTGGTCATCTTTATTTTCAGGTTGCGCATCAACTCTGTGTCTTTCTCAGTTGGGGGCAGAAGATCCTCAATTAGTATTAATAATAATAAATGATATGCTATCTCCAAATAGGCTAAGTTAACAGCAGGCTGTTTGATCATTAAAATTTCGCCCAGTTATTTATGGGATGAAGCAATAGGCTATTTCATTTCATATTTGCTTTGAAATAATTATTAACATAATATTAATAATGATAGCATGAAATTTTAAATAATATTTAATTTAAACACACTTGTTGAGCATCATCTGTCTGTTAGTCATTTAAATTGGCCTAATGTATTGTTTAATTAGCCAAATAATAATAAATGATATGCTGGGTTTCACTTTTCTCTTTGCCCTGTGCCTGTCCACTCCTTTCCTTCTGCTGTCACATTGGAATACAACACAGTCCTTTTCTGTCTTCATTGCATTGGTGACAGTTAAATGCAGATTATGGCCAAAGCAACTTTGGCCAGCCAAGTTTTCGCAATGCCGCCACAATATTGGCCCCATTGTCTGTGGTAATGCAGGCCAGTTTCCTCTTGTCCAGGGTCTTGGATGGAGGACTTCTGCTTCCGCCAGGTTGTCACCTGTGTGGCTATATGGAATGAACACATTCGCCAGGCACTTTGATTTGAGTTCCCAGTTTGTGGTGGGATGATGTATGGTCAGGCTCATGTCATGGCATCATGTTCACTCTTGACCACATATCTGGTGTCAGTGAGAAATGGTCAATGTCTTTCAAGTCCTGTATTATGCCATCCTTCATTGTCAGATACTTATCACGGACCGCTGTTTGAGAAAAGTACTTTCAGTTGGGAAGTACATATTGCTTATCAAAAGCCTGTAGCATGGCTTTGAATGCTGGCTTCTCAGCGGTACGGAATTGCAACATTTCTTCAACCAAATAGCTAGTCACACTGTCAGTAAGCACTTTCCACTGATTGCTGTCATGTTTGTACTTCGCTCCTCTCACAAAGGCCTTGGATCTGTTGCTGCTGGCCTGAAGCTGTACCTCCTCCGGGGGCAGGTGTGCTACTGCCAAGTCTGGCAAACGCTGCAGGATGGTTAACTCCAAGCTGTGATCTTAGATTAGACGTATTTCCACATAAGATACTTTTTTCCTACAAATGCGACAAATTCACCAGCCGCCCCTTGCCGTCTGGCTCAAAGCCAAAATGTTCCCAAAAAGGCAACATAACATTTGGCTTAGGAAATAGATTTTCAGCCATTGTTGAATCGAATAATGTCAACTGGCTATTGGCAGCTGTTTGGGCATTACCACATAAGTGTGTTCACTATAAGCACTTTCAATTAAATTCAAACTCCTGTTTACTTTATGCTTCTGACTTTTATGTCCATGTGTAAATATTCAATTGAACATTATTTATAGATATTATAAGTACTTAAGCCTAGAAATAATTAATAATAATGGGAAACACACACAAAAGAAATCTACCATATGTTTAATAGACTTTCCCTCCCATCGTGCGTGAAGCTGAAGTGATAAGCATCTGAAAAGTTTTGTTCCTTCAGGAGCTCTTGAACATAGGATGGAAGACAGTCAGTGGTGATAACTAACTTCACCATGCATTGAACTTCTCCATGCAGTGCACTTTTTTTATTCTTCATTCAGTATATCCTAGCTTTTAGTCAAATCTTGAATTCATCCCAAAAAAACCTAACCTGACGTGTCAGATGGTTTGTTACACAGAACCATCTGAGAAGTCGTCCATGGAAACTGTTTGGAAAAGGGAAGGCACTTTCAAAAATTACTTTGCAGGTGATGGATGAATCATCTGTCTATCACCTTGCAAGGCAGCTTGATTTGCAATGCTGAACCACCACTGGTGGTTTGGACACAAGCGCATAAAGCCTGACAAGATGGCTTCTTGTGTGATCTCGCGGTGTCCTGATCTTGCAAATCCAGCTGCCTCACAAGTAGGGTTGGATATTGTTTGAATTTTATCAATTCAGATTCTGACTCTGATTCTGCTAATCAATTCTGGTTCTTATCGATTCCCAGTTTCGATTCTAACATGGTAAACATGGTGTTTCATTAAAATAAGTAAATTCAGAGTCTTTTTAACTGAAAATTCTGCTTTTGTTTTGAGTACTTTCTGTCTCATCTTTCCCTCAACAACATGGTATGCTGTCACTGTAAAGGCCAGTTCATGGACTAGTGCATGCAGTTCGTGCTTTTTTCGGAGGTCTGTGGACTGAGTCATGTCACATGTGCACACTAGTAAACAGGGTTGCAGCATCATAACTTTCCAGAGTTGTAAAATCAGTTTGTGAATATTACTAACCACTGTGCAGTGTTTTTCTGATCAGACTTTAAACGCAGTAATCTGTTACTCCCAAACGGCAACCTCCGGGGCTGAAAAATGAAGCAAATGCGGAAGTGCCAAAAAATTGCATTCTCTCTAATGGCCATCAGGGGGCGACTCCACTGGCTGCAAAAAAAAAGTGTGATTGTATGGAAGTATGAGAAATATGAGAAAATGACCCTACTTCTCTCTTGATTTATTACCTCAGTAAACACTCTATGAGTTTATGGTCTCAAAGCACATACAGCTTTTCTTTGCTCAGACTCAGATCAGTCCAAGAGTTGTAGTGGAGAATTACTTGATCACTCAATAAACACACAAAGAGAGCATTGTCACGTTATGAAATAATGTAATCAAATATTGCAATCAGAAGTACAATGCATCATATTTCAGACAGATTATACACATACCACCTAGTTACCTTTTCTCTCTCTGACAAGTTGGCACTCAGCCAGTTCTTAAGTACCCTTATATAGGATCTGAAAATATCTATAGTTAACTTTACAGTTTAGTGAACAACCCTCATATAGAAACAAAGGTCAGGAGTTCAACTAGTCTAGGAGTAGTATTTCTTTACGACCATATATGCCAGGATGACAGCACACAGGTGTGGACCAAAACAGCATCACAAAGTGACATTGCTATCATATTGAATTAAAGAACAAACAACACTATCCTCTAAAGGCTTGTCAGATCAACACATTAAAGAGACATAGAAATCTACATAACAATGATTTGTCCTACCACTGTCTCAGACAACATAAACTAACTGTCAAACAATCAACTGTCTCATTTTACACAGCAAGGAGCTAAGTTTAAAATAGACACAGCATGAAGGTATTTGGAAAAGGTGTAATAACATACTAACACTGAGCACTTAGTTTAAGAACACTGTTTTCTAACATGTATAATATATACAAGAAATACATCAAATGATAACTAGTATTTAAATCCCTCTCCCAGAGTCTTGTTATATTTTTTTGTTATTGGCTGCACATTGTAGAAGTTTATATTATAACAAATATACAACAGTCTTGACACTATCAACAAGTTTACCAACTGCCTGTTGACCACAAGCTATACAAGCTCTGATATATTCCGAAGTCCAAATAAAAAAAAACAAACAAATATGCAATTTCATGTTTGAAAGTTAATTTCAACAATTTTTAAAGTATCTGTATATACTGATGCTAAAGACTAGAGTAGCTTTACATGATTCACAGTTCAGAAAACTCCTTATTTACTTTATACGGGCCCTTTATGCAGCCCCTCAGTTCAGCCTCTGTCTCTTAACAGGCAGTCTTAGCTCCTGTCTCTTTTAAGTCCTATTTGGCATACCCAAATGGAAAACCTTATAAGAGAAGAACTGTAAAGCCACAATGCATTGTTAGGCTTCATTTGACAAGTGACATCTTCTAGTTTCTGGAAATGTGTTTGTTTAGCATGTGGCTAAAACACAACCAAAACTACATCAGTTCAGATATGGCTCAAAAAAGTGTTTTTGGTCGTTGTCTATAATATTTGAATAACAAAACACTATATATCTTCTGCATCTCGTCAACCTGTATAAAATTCCAGACTTTCAGGCCTAACCTTATGGGAGCTAGGGAGTTTCAATCATCTTCAATTGGCCAAATTGTGCCAATTGCTTTCACTCATTTTGTGATGCTGCCACTTACAACTGGCTTAAGCGGGTCGCCGGTGACCCAGGGGATGTTAAGAGGTTAAACAAATGAGACAAAAACACTTGTTTGTTTATTTATTGAGGAAAATGATCCAATGTTACATATTTGGGCGTGGCATAAGTATGTGAACCTATGTATGTGAAAGGGGAAATTAGAGTTGGGTGTTTCAGTCAGACAATCAGGTGTGAGTCTGGAAGAAGAGAAATCTGAGTTTTCGCTATCAAAGTCTGAGCTTCACAACACAGGTTTGTGGTCAACACAAACAAATAAAGGCGACCCCAAATACAGGCCGGGGAGGGAAAAAACAAGGATGGATTTAGGCCGTTTTCAGACCATATCAGGTGTTGCTGCGCACCGCTGCAGGAGTGTACGGTGGTGTGCTGGGGTGTGGGTGTGTTTATTTGTGCTCTAGAAAGCCACTGCTGTGATGGTGCCTGTTATAATGTGACTGTGGTTTGTAGTAATGTACAAGTGCCACAAGATGGCGGTAGCTATAAATGAGGTACCATATAAGACCTGTGCAAGTGTCAGTGACTAGATTTTCCATAACACTGATGCCACAACACTGTAGAGAGCGAACATGGCACCCACCAGACGGAAGTTTGACGTCAAATTCAAAGAGAGAGTTTTGCAATATGTGGAGGAAAATTAAGGAGTGAAAGCTGCAAGACATTTTGACACTGACCCGAAAAGAATCAGATACTGGAAAAAACAGAAACGTGAGCTGCTGTTAGCTGACAAGAGGAGAGCACGACTAGCTGGAGGTGGGAGGAGGAAAGTTAGCTTGGAGCTAGAGAGACAGCTGATTGATATTTGATATTTGACTGTGCTGTTAACTGGCTATTAATGTTTATATACAGCATAATGTTACCTCAGATTTGTTTAGTTTTTAACTGACACTGGCCCGTGCTTGACTGGTCATACTTCACACAAGTTATATTGAAATGTTTGTGTAATGTTTCACAATAAAAGTCAGGAAATGAAGGCTTTTATTTCATTAATAGCATAATGCAGTAACAAAAATTTAACAGAGTAAACGGAAGTAGATCAGAAAATAGGGAGACTGCGTACTAAAATTTGAGCAAATATACTTATCAAACAGAGGGAATTAGGAATAAAGGCCTCTCTCTAATATAAGCCTGCTTCCAATAAAGGCCTGGTACCCTCCGCAGTTGAGGTAAATAAAGGCCCCGGCCACTATTAGAGAAAATACGGTAATAACTGTATTTGTATAGCACCTTTCATACAAAAAAGCAGCTCAATGTGCTTTACAGCAAAAGAAATTACATGCACCAAGTGCTTCACATAAAAAAAAGACATAAACACAAAAACATGTAAATGTACATAAGATGGAAAATAAAACCCACTTGATAATATTACTAAACATAGGATAAAATAAAATTAAAATACAATACACATAATGCGTACCTCACTGGCAGTAATTTGAGAATTAATTATAATAATAATTAATTTGCCTTGTGTACACAATCTGTAAATCGGTGCTTAGGTCTCTGAAGCTATTAGCATAGCAACAGTTCTTCCCTTTTCCCAACAGACACAGACTTAACACTGGTCTTGATTAACTGAAATAAACCTCTTTCAGCCAGAACATCTTCCCACGGGTTTAACCTCACTGTGGGTCTAATCTGGGTCTTAGCTGCCCCGCAAAAAAAACACCTTTAGTGGTACTGTGGGGGTTCAAAAACACACACCACAGTTTTTTTTTCTCAAACCTACCAACCACTGACCTCAACACCTATGTAACATAAGATGGAAAATAGAACCCACTTGATAATAGTAAAAACAAGGTAAAATAAAAATGAATCTAGAATACCTAGAATGCATAACATAACATGGAAGATAAAACCTACTGACATACAAAATGGAATACATACGGAATAATAAAAGCAATAAAATAAAAATTAAGTTAAAACAAATTGTCCACCCTCTCCACCGCTGTGCTATTGATGGTGACTGAGGGGTGAGGCCCCCCTATCCTGCCCATCCCTCCTCCTGTAATCCACAATGGCCTCCTTGGTCTTAGAGACATTCAGGGAGAGGTAGTTGTCCTGACACCACTGTTCCAGGGCAGTCACTTCCTCCCTGCAGGCTCTGTCATTGCTGTGGGAGATCAACCCCACAACTGCTGTGTTGTCCACAAACTTCACAATGGTGTTTGAAGCCTGTGTCACTGTGCAGTCGTAGGTGGAGAAGGAATACAGGAGGGGGCTGAGGATACAGCCCTATGGCTCTCCTGTGTTAAGGGTCAGTGGTGAAGAGGTGCGGTTGTCCACTCTCACCACCTGGAGAGACATCTGCACATAACATCACTTAACTGTGATGAAAACAGAGAGGGGTAATGGAAATGTAAGACAGTGTGACAGCAGTACAATCAGTTTCTATTTGCTGCATCAATGCCTTCTGCACTGGTGCTTAATGTTAGCGAAGTTGGCTTAACTACTTTTGAACCAGACACTGGTACAACCTCCATTACTGTCCAGTGTGGATGACTCCTGGGCTGACAGCGCGGGGGGGAACTAATACCCCTGAACTAATACCAGGACACACACATTTTACATGATTCTTTGACTGTGTGGAAAAGTGATGTTTGTGATCACAGATAATGAACGTCATTCAAATGTGAGTCTTACAGGTAAAACATGAGACTCAATAGGCTATTATAGGAGTTTAGTTTAGTGTGTGGTAGCTGATCTGCTATTCTGATTCAGTTGTAGATTTTATTACTTTCAGACAGTTACTGAACAGTTATTGAAAGTACTTGCTTGGAAGTATCTTGCTTATTTATTTTGTAGCCTGCATTCTCTAGGCTGCAGTCTGCAGCTATCTCAATAGACATTTTTGTTTTAGTATATCACATAATGCTTCAGACAGGGATTATTCAATTTTACAAACTAGTGATGCTTTGGTGAGCATGATATTAATGATAAATGATAAAATGAGGTTTTTAGTTATGTTTATTTCAAATTAGAGGGAAGACCTCAAATTACTACAAAATTATTATTATTCATCATCATTCATCATCATTATTATTAAATAACATTAGAATTTTTAAGAATACACAGACACATTTAAATAGGGGGAAAAACAAATTAATATTTGATTTTAATTAAGCTTTTATTTTTAATCAATAGCATTCAAAAAACTCAGTTTAGAAACATGGAGGTTTCTTTACATTTCATCGTTTAAAAATATCTAACGTTTTCACAGAGAATATAAAAAACAGACATATTGTTTTTATATAGGTAAAGTAATATAAAACACTATATCTAATTAAGTAGTAAACACAACAGAATATTTGAACAGTGAGATGAGCAGAACCTCAGAGTAGAACAGAGAGCAGGACTGATGTGTGAGCTGTTGTTAGGGAGCGGTTCCACCTATGCAATCCCCCTATTGCAAAAGAGAGGAGAGTGCTTGTGGTGTTTTTCAGAAGCAGAAGAAGGGAGCAGGCAGTGTTGAGGGTCTGTATCCTTCTCTCTGCCTGCACGAGTTTACAATGTTTCCTTCACTGCTGCTTGCATTCCTCATGCAGGACCCATCCGGTGTTGACATGGACTCCATTAGTATGTTTGAGCCTGGTGGCATTCCAGCCAGAGCTGGCACAGAAAACACCAGCTGTTTGAACTGATCGTGAGTTGGTGTGGGGGGTTAGGGGCATGGTGCTCTCTTCTTTGGGCCAGCAGCTGGCCAGGCTTACAAGCACCAAGGACTCTACATTTTCTTTTTACATTCTCAGACCTATTAGAGTGCTCAGCTGTTCAGCTATGGTCCAGTGCGACTTCCTGTGCAGTTGTAAGCTCATTCAGGACCCTCTTCACCCCACAGTGTGTGTGCAGTCGAAAACAGACATAAAAAAAGATCTCAAAGTCAAATGCAAACCCAGGTTGTATCAGTGTTGTTCTGCATTGTCAGGTGACCTACAAAGTCTATAATGTAAATACATTTATCATCATATTGACATACTTTTATATCAAAAATAATAAATCACCCCACACATACTTTACATTTGAGAATTTTTAGTTAACACACTCACAAACACACAAATGTATTTTTGTCATGGCTGTAGATTCTTATTTCATGTTGTTGGGTTGAGGATTATTTTTCACCTTTCCATTTGTAATTTGATGTCTCACCACTACACCAAAGTGGGAGAAGAGGTGTAGCAGTGGGTATGTCTCGTATATTACTCTGCCTACTTGCTTAGATCAAGTCAGGAGTGCATGCCATAGCAATGTTCTGTACTATGTTTATATCAAGAGATACAAGCAAAAACTTGTCCACTTCAACAGGCCCTGTTTACACCTGGCATTAACATGCGTCTCAGGTGATCCGACAGTTCTAAGTATATCTGTTCACACCTGTTAACATGTGTCTCCACATGCATCTTGAGTGACCACTTGTGATCGGATCTAACTTCCCTACTCTATATGCAAATAAACACATACATCATTTCTGTTTACAAATATATGTACTTACATGCAGTCATGTGAAAAAGATAGGACACACCATGAAAACATTATAAATAGATATAGAGTATAGAGTTATATGCAGTGATCTCCTGGCAACTTCCAGCACCCATTGAGAGACGCTGTGCGCATTTATGCATGAGGTACAGCAGCCTAACTTCATTGATTATTTATTTATTTATTTATTTGCAATAGGTGACATATACATGTATTTACAACACCCACATTTCTCACAAAAAAACAAAAACAGTGCAATACACATAGCATGTAACATATACAGAGACTATTGACTATTAGACATACATAGATGTTATAGGAAATACACAGACTTTACAAAGACAGGAACATTTTTGACAAAGACATGGTTTCCTGTTAAAGAAACATGGAACATGTAGATGGACAGAGAAGAGGCAACCTGAGGAGAGGAGGAGGGGGCGCCAGGGCGTGTGAACCTGGACCCACAAGTCCCCCCACTGCCAACCCGGCCTGGGTTGTCAGATCCGCACACACCCTGCTAGCCCTTTGATATATGTGCCTTCTATTGTCTAAGTGCGTTAAAAGAGGTTCAGTGCAGATGGGAGACCTTATTCAGGACTCCCCTCGTGCACCCCACTCGTCCTGTGTAAGGATTGATTATGTACCTCTTCTAATGTGTGATGCAATAAAACAAGTGAGGTGCGACCACGCAGGGCCTCTTCAGGCCTTCCTCAGGCCCTCCACAGTGCACCCCACTTGACCCTATTCTAATTGATTTAGTTGTTGTTTTTTTGGATGGAAGTTGGAATGTTGGGCATCTAGCGTGTGGAGCATTAAAAAGTGAGGTGTGGCGTGCAGCGCGGACCCAGGCAGTCAAAGGGGCGGAGGAGGGCTGGAAAGGGGATGGGGGAGGACATGAGGGCCCATGACGGCACCCAGGTTGAACACCCTCCCCCCACCTGCCGGGCCACCCCCCCAGGGACCTCTGAAGGGTAGAGCAGGGCAGAGGAAAGCTGCAGAGTGTTGATAGTGAGAGGATCGACTGTTGTAGAGAGGGTCAGGACAAGGGGAGAGAGAACGGGGGTGGAGGAGGGGATTGAGCCCCACCATGAACCTTATATAGAGTGTATGTTACAGTTTTAGGCAGAGGTTTGGCATGAATGGTGATGTGTCACATGGGCAACAGTGAAGCATGAATGATAAGGTGTGTGGGGGGAAACCTTCATGGGTTGGGTCTCAGACAAAGAGGGCCAGTGAAGTCACAACTGTAGAAATTTGGAAAATGATGACCAGAGGGAGACGGAGTCTTGTGGGTAGAGACCAATCTACCTTTAACAAAGCCGGTTTGATCTGGATGGATTATGGATGGTATAACCTTTTCTAGTCTGAGTGCTAAAGCTTTGGCGATGATTTTTGTACATACATTGATTAATGAGATTGGTCGGTAACTTGATGATAAATTTGGGTCCTTATTGGGTTGTTGCTGTGTTGGAGGTTGCCGGAAGTCCGGAAACCTGTTTTGATTAATTTATCTTTCGAATGAAGAGTGGAGCTATAATTGACCGGAAGTGTTTATAGAACTCAGCAGGTAAGTCATCTGGGCCAGGTGCTTTGTTGTTTGGCATTGATTTAAGAGCAGTGTGAAATTCACATGAGGTATTGGCATTTCTAATTTATTTTTTTGTTTATTGTCAATTTTTGGTAGGTTGATGTTGTTGAGAAAAGAGTTTATCTCTTCATTGTTAGGTTCTTTTTCTGATGAATAAGGCCAGTTGTAGAAATGAAAGAACATTTGATTTATTGCAGTAGGTGAGTGAGTGAGTGAGTGATTGAGCTTCCCTGCTGAGTCCTGTAACGCTGCAATTGTTGATTTTTCCTTGTTTCTTCTGATTTGATTTGCCAAATATTTACCATATTTATTGCCATGTTGAAAATGTTCCTGTCTTAGTCTGTGTATTAAAAATTGGGTGTGTCTGTTGGTTATATCATTGAGTTCTGCTTTATATTTATTTAATTTATTCTGAGTTTCATCTGTTGGGTTGGCCATGTTAATATTTTCAAGGTGTTTGATTTTTTGTTCCAATTGAATTTCTTTTTCTTTTTCTTTCTTATTTTGTGGACTGAAAATGAAATGATAATTCCTCTGAGTACTGTTTTTCCTGTTTCCCACAGAAGAGAAGCGCCATCTGGGGATTGTTTTATGTGAGCAACTTCTAGTCCATTTAATTGTAACAGGGGCATGATCACTAATGATAATTGGGTGGATTGTTGACTGGGTGATATTAGAAATCAAGGAGTTGCTTGTGAGAAAGAAATTGAGGCGGGAGTAAGAGCGATGAAGTGGTGAAAAAAAGGAGTATTCTCTGCTACTTGGGTGCTGTAAGTGCCAGCTGTCGGCAAGACCATAATCACTCATGAACTGTTTTATAGTTAAAGTGGATTACCAGATTACTTTGTTTCTTGAGTTATCAAAACAGTCTATTGATGGGTCTAAAACTGTGTTGAAATCTCCTAGCTATTATTGTGTTGAAGCTATTATTACTGGGCAATCGATCAGATTTGTGATGGTGGAGAAGAAAGACTGAAAAAAAGTTGGTTCATCTGAGTTTGGACCATACAGATTTCCTATTGTAATTGGGTTATTTTCAATTGAGATATTAATGATAATATAGCACCCCTCAGGGTCGGCTATGGTGGTGTTATGAACAAATGAGATTTTTTATGGATCAAAATGCAGACTCCTTGTTGCTTTGTGTTAGAATTTACTGAGAATACTTGATTGTACTGAGTTGATTTGATTCTGCTGCAGTCGGATCCTGAGAGATGAGTTTCTTGGAGGAGGCAAATGTCAACCTGTAAATGATTTAAATGGTCAAACGCTTTGGCCCTCTTTGCCTGAGATCCAACACCACGGATGTTCCATGTTAGTAGAGATCAACTGGACATACTTTTGTAGAATAGATTTCTGTTTTAGGTAATTGAATGGAATGTTGTGTAGAGGAAAGCATGTGTGAATGAGAGTGTGTGAGTGAGGTGTGATTATTATATGAGCAGGGGATCATGGATTATATGTATGATGAGAGCAGTAGTCAGTATGAGGGGAAATGCAGGACGAGGGAGAGAGATGGGTAGGGGGCGAGGGGGCAGAATAGACATGATGACTAACAATAGCAACACTAATGATGACAGCATCAATAAAAACAACAAAAGCAACAACAGTGACAACATAGTGGCCTAGGGCTGTATACTAAATTACTAGTAGTTATGAGACAGAGAGAGAGGGATAGGGTGAGGGATATATTGCATATTACCAGGGATGGAATTAGAAAAGCCAGGGGGTTATGTCCTTGTTGCGGTATGACTGTTCGTTAATGTAAAGTTTATCAACAACTAGGACTGATCAACACTTCAGTAGTAATGAAAGCCTGGCGTCAAATCCAGTGAGTTGGGTGTGTATGGAGAGTAGAATTTCTTTGTTTTTGGTACAGCATTTGGGTGGTGGTGATTCAGAACTGGATCGATCGTTGTGTGCTCTTTTGGGTGTCTTGGAAACGGATCCTTGCGGCATGTTTTGTTGGTGGTAGCGTTCATTGATAAAGTCCTCAAGTTCTTCCAGTTTGCGTGAGTCCAGTATTGGGATACAGAAAAGTAGTTCCAAATGAGCATCTAGTGGGCAGCCATCTTTCGCACTTGTACAACTGCGCGTGCGCTACTTTGACATCACCTCCAACTTCATTGATTATTTAAATCTCCCGACATGCTGACAAGATCAGTCAGGATCTAATGTTAATTAATGTTCTGTGTTCTTCTACACATCCAAAAGGTCAGCTGTTACACACACAGTCCAGGTTCATACTGTTTGGAGTAAGGCAGCCATCCTCCTGATAAATCTTGAGCTCCATTATGTCGAGCAGTGCAGCAAAACTAAAAACTGTAGTTATCAACTTAACAGGACAGAGGAAACAATCCAGCAACGTTCAGCTACTGAAATATTTTTTTAGACAGACAAGCGAAAAATTATTTTCCGGTTTTGGTTAATTTTTATTCCAATTGTCAATTTGATGAGGAAAACAGGTTAGGGGAACGGGGCAAACCAAAAAAAATGGGAATGTTTTTTAAAAATTCACATTAAAAACAGAAAAACAAAATAATGCATTTCTTTATCCTGTTATCAAACAAGTTGAACACAGCTTTGGACCACGAGGCAGCAGTTCAATTCCTGTGCCTAGTCTGCTGGAAAATAGAGGATGTCAGTTGAGAAGGCAGTCCTTCAATGTAGCCCAGACCACCTCCGAATGTTGTCTGAGTGATTGGTTCTCAATGCGTCCTCAATGTGTCTTGGGTGTGTTCACACCTGTACTAGAGCTGTCCACTTGTGATCGGATCACCGAAGACGAATGTTAATGTCAGGTTGTTGTGTTGTATTTATTGGAACCGCGTACAGTGTTAAATGTAAATGTTAACATTTGATGTACTGCACCAGAGTTAGTTTATAGCTAATTTTCATCTGCAGTCCCTTACAATCAAAACATATAACAGCACAATAACAAACAGTACAAAGCAAAAAACACAAAGGACACATTACACAGAATACAAAGCTACACACAACAGCACATCACAGTGTAAACAGGGCCACAATGTGCCATGATTTTGAAGTTTTAGGGGCAGCTGCATCCTTTATATACATTATTCACCATGACTGTCTTGTAGCCAAAATTCCCATGTGGTGTGCTGCTGCTTCTGTTTCGCTGTTTGCCTTCTATCATTAAACAGTTTCATGACTCTTTTACTGACCAGGCTGAGGGCAGGATCAAATCAGCATGGGTATGGGATAGGGCTGGGCGATATGACCAAAATCTCATATCCCGATATAGGTGATTTCATATCCTGATAACAATACCTATTCTGATAAAGCACATTTTAATTCAATGAATAAATAATTGGTCCGTCTCCTCAGTCTTCCCCCGCCAGCATAAAGCTGCCTCCATGTGTGCTTTTACATAGCATGGAGATATTCTGGATTCAGAGGCGTGATGGAGATCAGACTGATCAGAGCTGTAAACTCTGCCATGAGGGAGGACTAAGACGTTACAAGGACAAGGGGAGGATATTTCTCCTCTTTTGATAGTATTAAAAGTTAAGTTAGACTCTTCTGTTGGCTTCCCGACTCACTTTAAAAAGACGAGAGAAAAAGAGAGAGAAAGAGCAGCTGTGGTCAAGTGAGCTAGAGAGTGAATGAAGAGAGGGAGCACTGGTCGAGAGAAAGCCGGTGGATCAGATCATTAAAACATTATTTTCTGATTGTTTCACAGTGGTTACGTTCTAAAGCACAAACACGCCCACACCTCCACTCAATCCTGTGGCTGTAGCAGAGACACACCGAGCTGAAATCAAAAGAGCGCACATAAATTTGGTATTTAACTCAAATGAAGGCAGTCTCTACTGCGTTTTGCTGTCATTTATAGTTGCCATCTCGCTGCTTCTCTGCTCTCTCTCACCGCTGTGGGGCTGAGCCCTCCGCGTGTGTGCAGCGCAGCACAGGAGACAGACAGTGGTGGAGAGTTGACAGCAACTAAACTCGCTATGTTACTGTAAATGCCGTAAAAGCTTTGCGAGTAAAAAGCCAAGAAGGGTAATTTATCAATGTAATCTGCACAAAAGATGGACAGTTCCAAATGACGAAAAATATTGCTGTAAAGAGTGTGATTTGCATCACAACGATGTAAACGATAGAGCATTATATGAAATTATAGACATTTTTCTCTCGTCACATGATATATATCATCATTTCGCACAGCCCTAGTATGGGATCCTAGGTATCCTTCAGTACGAATTGAACTGTGTCCATAGCACATGTAATTAATATTGAAAAATGACAAATACCAAAGGTTGGCACTTCATGCATGGTCAGGTTTGGTTGTGTATTTATTTTTTGATAATCTATTTCCTGATTAAAATTGTAATTCTATCAGTTTTACACAGCACTGTATCTCAGCAAAGTCCACGTACAGTGGTATAAGAAAACTACAAGCACAAATCTCATCTCATTGGCGTAGCCATAGAAAATATTTAGGACAATACTCAAATTCTTAGGGCACCCATGACACAGTGGTGCAGTGGTTAGAACTGTCACCTCACTGTAATTTCAAATCCAATGACCGGCTGGCTCCTTTCTGTGTTGATTTTGAATGCTCTCCCTGTATCTGCAGGGGTTTATTTCTGTGCTCTCGTTTCCTCCCACACTCCATACCCATGCAGGTTGGATGGATTGGAGACTTCACAGTCTATATGCTTGGATTGTCTAACAGAAACAGAAGTCCCCTTTCCAATGACAGAACTGGTGTGCTACTTGTGACAATTTCGATGACTTCCTGAAACAGAAAATCTGACAATCTTTCTCACTTTACACTGACACTGATACCACTTTCATACAGCAGACATGTATGACAGTATGACACAGGGGTACTGAAAGTATATGCACAAATCAAAGTGTAGCCAATGTGTTACATTAGTTTGTATATAAAATAACCTATCACTTTTTTACCCATACAATATTTATCCCAGTACACCTTGCACTCTTCACCTATGTACTATTTGTATCCTGTTTACAGTTAACAGAAACAGTTTCACCTGTATATAGACATTGTATGTTGTCCACTTGTTGTTTCTATATTCATGTATCTATTTTTTCACTCATTTGCTTGTACGTAATAGTGATATGTTTATGTTTCATTATCTTTGTTTGGCTTGTTGTCCATGTGTATCTTTCTAAAGATTATTGCTTGTAAGCACATGGTGAGTAATGAGAGAACCAATAGGCGTAAAATCCTTGTGAATCATACTGAGTTCTGTCTAGCCATCATGTGACATTTTGGTAAACAGCAGCTAAGATACTGGAACTTCTTCTTGTTAATGATATGAACTGTGGAGGAGTACACTAAACTCTCCCCTCTGCTCTTGCAGCCACAGCAAGTCATCCAGAAAAAGCCTGCTCAGGTAAGAAACTCAAAGGATCATGCATGTACACACACACACACAAATGCAACAAACACTCAAACACTTGCAGGATAACATCCTCATCACACTATACCTTATTCTGTAGATAGATAGATAGATAGATGTAATAAAGTTATGAAAAGAGAAAACTAAATCCAAGAAGAATTAAATTTAATGGATTGGAGTTAACAGATTAAAGGTATGAGCAAGCGGTGTTCAATGAGCATTACAAAAAGGAATGGGTTTAGAAAGGACCTTCATTCTAAAGTCCACCACAGTCTCCTTGGTCTTGGCCATGTTCAGCTGCGGGTGGTTTTCCCAATACCACTTCACAAAGTGGTCCACCAGGCCCCTATACTCCCCCTCCTGTCCATCCTCCACACATCCCACAATGGCAGTGTCATCTGAGAATTTCTGCAGATGACATGATTCAGAGATGCACCTGAAATCTGATATGTAGAGGGTGTACAGGAGGGGAGACAGCACACTCCCTGGTGAGCCCCGATATTGCACACCAGGCATGCAGACACACACCTCTATAGCCTCACAGACTGCAGTCTGCCTTTCAGATAGTCCTCGATCCATAAGATCATGAGGGCGTCCACCTGCATAACCTCCAGTTTTTCCTTTGGCAGCCTGGGCTCGATTGTATTAAAGTCACTTGAGAAGTCAAAGAATGTGATCCTCACCAAGCTGTTGGGTCTGTTTAGGTGGCCCTCTGCAGCAGGAATATAATTGCGTCATCAACACCCATCTGCGGCTGATACGCAAACTCCATGGGGTCTAATGAAGGACTGTTAGGACCAGTCTGACCATGACCTTCATTATGTGGGAGGTTAAGCTGTTAAACCTGTTAAAATATTGGATGGGTTTGTTTGCCTGCTCTAGATTCCCCTCAGCTCCACCACCCTTTTTCTGGAAGCCGGTGATCTCTCTCATTCCACTCCAAACATCCCTCACCCTGTTTCTCTGCTGTCCCAAAGGCCCTCTTCTTTTCATTAAGCAGGACCTTCAGGTCATTTGTCACCCAGGGCTTACTATTGGGGAAGCAGCAAACTACTTTTGTGGGGATGATATCATCAATGCAAAAACTGATATAACCAAAAACACAGTCAGTCATACCATCAATGTCCTCACCATGTGGTCTATATAGAGCATCCCAGTCAGTGACTTCTAGGGCACCCCACAGTGTCTCCATGGCATCATGAGACCATTTTCTCACTGTCCTCACAGTAACTGGTTGCTGCTGAACAATGGGCTTGTATGCTGGTGTAAGCAGAATCAGACTGTGGTCTGATCTGCCAAGAGGAGGCAGGGCTGTGGAGCTGTTTGCATCATACAACATTTGCATAGAAACAATAACAACAAACAAAAACAACACAAATCAAAAAGACACCCTGTACCAAATCATATTATTTCAGTCCACCTCTTTGTTCATTCATTCTGTATCTGTTCAATGTTATTTTTAAAGATTTGTTTAAACTTACTTAATGTTCTACATGTCTTCATTTCTTCACTACAGTTGTTCCATAGATTAACTTCCTTTGTTGCGATACAATGAAGTTTTGCATTCGTCCTCACTAATTGTTTTTTGAACATACATATTCCTCTGAAATCATATTTACTTTCCCTCATTTGAAACAACCTTTGGATACTGTTTGGTAACTGCTGATTTTTTACTCTGTACATGATTTGAATAGTTTTGAAGTCAACCGGATCCTTGAATTATAGTGCATTTAGTTTGATGAAGAGTGGGTTTGTTGGTTCTCTGTAAGTGGTTTTATTTACGATTCTTATGGCTCTTTTTGGGGGGATGAAGATTGGATCTATGTTTGTCTTGTATGTGTTCCCCCACACTTCCACTCAATAGATAATTTATGGGAGTATGAAGGAACAGTACAAAGTGTATAGTTATGGTTGATTTAAGAGATCTTTGACTTGATATAATATTGCAGTTGACTTTGATATTTCTGCTTTAATATAATTCATGTGTGGCTTCCAACATAATCTATTGTCTATTATTACTCCAAGAAATTTGATTTCAGACACTCTTTCGATGTGTACATCATTAATCATAACTTTCTTGCATGAGGTAGTTGAACGATTCCCAAATATTATAAATTTTGTTTTGTGTAAATTTATTGTTAGTTTACTTGAATAAAACCAACTCTTCAGTTTCTTCAATTCAATTCCTACTGTATCTAAAAGTTGTTCCAAGTTGATGGAGAGTAGTAGTGCATACCCAAGCCACTGTGTAAGCATCGTAGTGTTGTTTGATGTTCCCAGGCATCAACAACATATTTAGACACAGAAAGAAACGAAAAGGTACACACAGGCACACAGAGCTGCTACAACAGGCTGCCATGGCCCCATGACAGGAACAGTTTTTACAAACACTCCAAATTTGTACATTCACTGCGATATTAAATTGCTAATGCAGTAAGAGATATTGGGTTGAATAGGGGATTTATTTAGTATAAAACTCATCTGGATGTCTGGCCACTTGTGATGTTTTCCCTTTTGGAGGTTAATGGCTATCAGTGGTGCACCCTCAGATTTCACCAAACAAATTGGCGATAAAATGGTAAATAAGTCAATAAACTGCATTTTTATTGTGCTTTTATCCAAAGCACTTTACATTTTGCCTTAAATTCAACTATGCACACACTATGGTAGTGAGCTACCATGCAAGGTGCTGGCCTCACCATCTGGAGTACTTGGGTTTGAGAGTCTTGCCTTTGCCCTTGCTTCAACATGTGGACCCAGGGATCCAACTGTCAACCCTGCGATTAGTGGACAACCAGCACTACCTCCTGAGCCACAGCCACACCCAAAAGCACAAATGCCTCAAACTACTACAAATGATAGCTGAAACTATGAAAAGATACCTATGTTGTAAAACAAACATTTTATTTCCCTCATAAGGAAGATGTTATAAGGAAAGGTGTTTTGGGTTAAGGTCTGTTCTACAAATTGTGCTGAAGGAAGAACATGATTTTGTTCAGTCTGATCATGTTATCTGTATTATGAAACAAGTCCTGCAAACTGAACAGCAAAATGCATTGTTTGCTACTGCCCTTCAAAACAACACATACAAGCATTTTCTGATCTGACACTGCTATCGGGAGAATGACACTTTGTCAGTGCCTTTTAAGAACCATTATAAATGATCGATACAAAAAAAACATATGGGCAAAGCTATGGTTAAGGTTACTTAAGTTTAGACACAAAAACGACTTGTAGGGAAAGATCATTGTTGGGATTAAATTACTTGGTTGAAGTTAGAATGTTAAAGAACAACTAACAGTAGGAAACAAAACAAACAAAAAACAGTGGTCTCCTGTGTCAAAGTTGCAAAGTTGCTTTTTGACCCATCCATCCACCCCAACCTCCTCCTTGAGAGGTTGCTACATCTGACTTTGCTCCTGACAGACAAGTTATAATTCACTAGAGGTCAGTGTCAGGTAAACATAGGATCTTGCACTTCTTTTTTATTTTCAGGTCTCATACTTTTGGTCTCATACTGGTGTGTTCACATATTGGTTTTGTCATCAGTTTATGTGATGGAATGATGGTTTTCGTCAAACATCTCAGAGGCTTGGAACATCTGTATAGCTTCTGCAACAGGAAGTCTGCCTGTAGCTAAAGCTCAAACAAGTGCTTGGGCCAGATGCATAAACGATATGTACACACAAAAACCATGCATATGCCATTTCCCACACATAGACTGGTATTTATAAACACAGGGTGAGTGGTGGGAATGTGCGCACCTCACGCATTCTTTAGACCAGGTGTACACGTTTTTCCTATGCAATCTGAGGGTAATGTGATGAGGTGGAGATGAAATATGAGGTGAGAGACAGAATCTTTTCGTAAAATGTTGTTTAGGTTGATAACCACCTGCACTGATTTTATGATTTTTTTTTTTTTTTTTTTTTGGCGTTTCCACAGGTATTTGTAAAATGCCAATCAAAGGCACATTTATGAACACTGATTAACAGTTATTAATTACTTTTGTGTTTAATTTTATCATTCTTTTAATTTACATAGGAGTCGACATTTTATTTTGCTCTTATCATTCTTTTTATTTTATCCTTAGTTGTGGCACACCTTGTAAAGTTGGTATAGATATGAGAGCTACAAACTAATCATTGATTACATTTCTGAGCTATCACTGCTGACAATGGTTTACAGGTCCATGTGATGAATTAATGATATGGACGTGTAAAGAGCTGCACAACCGCGCATAATGACCGCTATACTGGCTGTTGGAGAACCTCACTGGTGTGACACAATCTGTGAAATTGCACTTCTTCTCTCTCTACAGCTGTCATTTGTTTCAATGACAGCTATAGAGATTGGTGGGGTAGGTGGCAAATTGATATGAAAACGGCTGATTCAGGGTGTGTCTTCATCCGTTTATGGTTAATTATGGGAGTGGAAATGAGGCTTGTGCACGTGAGCTCAGTTCCCCAATGACTAAGATTCATAAAACAGAACCATGCGTAAGCAAGGCTTTATAAATCTGGCGAAAAGAATGTTTATGCATATTTCTGGCTTTGTGCGTACACACAGTTTTAGTCATGAGTTTTTTGCATCTGGCGCCTGGTGTTTTTACTTATGACATGAGTAAAGACTTTGTCCTGTATTTACGGACAAAGTCTTGTCCGTAAATACAGGAGTGTTTTTTTTTTTTTTTACTAATAAAGAGGTGAGAGAGGTGAGTTATTTCCAAAGTAAAAAATAAAGGAAAACAAAAAAAAGTTCTTCCATGTCTTTTCACATGTAGCAGACAATTAGGTGTTCTGTGTGTTGTGCTGGCAAGAGCCTCTACATCAGAGGGAGAATGAAAACAGAATGGTAATAAGTGAGTGAAACATGACACAGGACCCCCACCCCCAGCATTCCCTCACACTCCAGGAATCCACCAGCCTCCCTCTGTTCGCTGGTGCGGGCCACTTTTCGGTGTGAATGCATAACTGGGCTCTGATTTGTGGCTGTGTGGGAACAGGGCTGAGGTGGTTGGGAGGTGCTGTGAGATCCTGGGAGATGCAAGCCATAAAAATGTCATTTAGCTCTCCCACTTTGATAGCCTGCTTTATCTCAGCCACACCACTACCAGCTTGTGCAAAACCTCAAACCCTGTCATTCCAGTGGGATTCCAGTTGATGCATGACCCAACCAGAAGCTACAACACATGCATATAGCACAAGATCCCAATAAAGTTTCAGCTACTGCCAGCTACCAGATCTCCAAGCCAAATTATTTCTTGTAAAAAAAAAAAGACAAAACACTTTTTAAATTTAATAGTCTGAATATCTCTCCTCATTAACACTCAGCTAAACTAAGGCTAACCAACAGTGTTGGTTGGAATAATCAGTTGAGAAGCCCAATTTGAACCTAATGTTGTCAGTCTAATCATCAGTTTTTCTTCGTAGCATTATTGTACACATAGCAACGCAGACAAACTGTGTTGCAGGCTAAACATTTTCTTTCACAGACTGGGTTATGAGATCGAATGATGGAAAAGAAGGGCAGAGCAGCACAATTCACACCCTTTTTCTTCACCCTCACTATTCTCTACTCCATTTCTTATACCACTTTCTCTAATGGCATCCAGAATGATGGACACTTTGGCTCAAATACGTGAACACTTGGGTTTTCAGGTATTTGAATGGACGACATGAATAATAGAGAATTTGTCGTAATTCTGGGTAAGGTGTTAAAGAAAAACCATCAGTAATGAGTGCAAAAATGCATATAGAAATGCATATAGTTCTTGTTTTTGATTGTATGCCTTCTTTTTTAGTTTATAAGTTGACTTCAACATAATGTTATTTGGTCTGTTTATTTATTTTATTTCTTGCTTATTTTTTGTACAGATGACACTTGTAACAGATGTAGTGGGTGTGGTTTAGGATGGTGGGAGTGCCCTTATGTGTATGTCCTTGTTGATGTTACTCTGTTGATTGTTTTGTGTTGTTGGATTGTTGAATCTATTATCATTACTATTATGTATTTATTTTTTGTTTTTTGTTTAAATGTTTAACTTTCATGTTTTGTGCCTGAGGACCCCCTTGAAAATGAGATGGCGCATCTCAAGGGATTTATCCTCTTATTAAATTTGAAATAAATAAATATTGTATGTCATCTTGACACAGCTATGGCCTTGGTTTTCAAGAAGCTCAATGATCACTCTGTCTATTACAACAGTTATTTACTGTTTCAGTGTCTTTCTGTTTTCAGATGAATGGCTAAGTATACAGTTAAGATTGTGTCAAGGGTCAATAATTCTTCCTGCTAACCAAGACTGGCCCTGTTTCTGTTCAAAGATTGTGTTTGGCCTCCTTGATCTTTTTATGACCCCTAGTTAATGACTTTGAACCATTTCCAAGGGAAGGTGGGATCTGGCCAACAGTCACAAGGAATAGCGGAATAGAATAATTTCCTGACTTAGACTAGGACAGACTCAGTCAATCATTAACAGTCAAATCAACAGAGACCACCAGAAGTACCCCAGTGGGTCTCTCTTACATCGCTATACTGTCAGAACATCTGAACAGAAAAGTCACAGAGTCAGCTGTTGGTGCTGGTAGTAGTGTGTCTGGTTATTAGCAATAATCCATAATTATTAAGTATAAAAATTAATAGAATTATTAATATGAATTAATAATTACAGGGCACCACTTGGAAATGGGGACCAATAACCAAACAAGGTAGTCTGATAAGGGAGTTCACCTTCACCTAGAATGTTAATATCTGAGGGATATCAACATTCACAGGTGAACACAGAAGGTATGAATTCGAGCTCTGACTCCCTCAATCAGCCACTATTCACAATATATAAAAACACAATAATGACAAAAGACTCCTCTTTAAAGATATAACAGTGTTTATTAAACTTAGCAGAATTAACAAAGTTAACAAGTGCTTCATTCAACTTAGAGCATAGAGCAGTGCTTTGTCCGACGTTATCTGACCATCAGATGATTAAAAGCGATGTGTATGTATATGTGCGTGTGTGCGCGCATGTGTGTGTGGGTTAGTCACAAGAGAGGGAAGAAAGAGGAGGGAAAGCAAGAGAGAAGTGGTTCCTTTGTCCACAGAGAGTGCGCGTACGGATGGCAGTCTGTAATGCACATTGTTTGGTTTCTGATCGACAAAGCAACTTACTTTTTCACTCACGGTGGCACAAACACAGCAGTAGTCCCGAACGGGACAAACACAGAACAGTCTAGTGTGGTGAACACAACTAAACAGGCAGCAAACTTTAAATACTCCTCAGAGTATAGCAGAACAAAGGGACTCGGCGGTCCATCAATTCACACAACAAACAAAGCTTAAAAGCTGAAAAGAACAACAGCACTGAGGCTCGCTTCAGAAAGCGAGCAGGGTGTGTGTGTTAAGTCCGTCTTTTGGTCCGGCTTGGTTCCTCAGCTCGGATACTGACGGGGCTGTCTTTGTATTGTCGGTGGGTCTCACGGCAGCTGATCCTCGGCAGCATGGCAGAGAAAACAGCAGAGTCGACCCAGTTGAAGAAGAGTGGGGCTGAGAAGTTTTCCATGTCTTCATGAAGAAAATCTGTTTCTTCCTTCTTCAGGCGGTGAGAGCGCTGGTTGCAGCAGCAGTCTCTCTTGTATCCAGGGGTGGAGTTTGGGTGAACACGGGCAAAGTCTTGTCTCATCCGGGGAGAGTCTTCCAGTCAGTGAGGGAAAAACACGTGCATGGGGTTACCTCCTTTAGTGAAGCTGGCTCGTGGAGGGACAGAACTTACCCCCAGCTCAGTTCAACTGGGAAAGGTGTGTTTTTCTGTGTGCGTTCATTTTTTAAAGGGGCAATTATGTCACTACTGTGTTACCATGACTTCCTCTGTGCTGGAGCATCTCTGCCACTGAGAGACTGTTGTTGAGACCGTTCGTTTCCGGTTTAGCACCTAGGTGCGAACTGAACAGTGCATGTTGGGATATGGAGTCCGAAATGGACTCTCTTTGTCTGTCCTTCCTGGTGCCCTTTCCTGTTGTCAGGCTTTGTGACTTGCATGCAGGCCTGCCTTGGTCTCATGCACTGGAGTATGAGGCCCAACACAGCCCATACCACCAACCCTAACTTTAACCATTCAACACCTTAAGATCTCTGTGCGTACATCCTACAGACGGGACAACTGCTGAGAAGAAGATTTGAAAGGTGTATGACACATGTGACAGTAATATCAGTGGAGTCATCAGGAAGGGGTCAAAGTCATCAACCAGGAATCAGTGGACAGCCAGAGAATGATTGAGGAGACTATTTACATCAAATGCCAAAGTAAAAATGTGATGAATGGGATCATCACATCTGGCCTCTCTCTATGATGGTAGGCTTTCACTCTTGTCACCTTCCATTATGGCTGTTTGGAATAGCTATAAACACATTTATCTTAAGACACATTGTACAAAGAATTATTATTGAGCATAACATGACCGTAAACATAACCAAACCTTAACAATAGAGATCTTAACAATAGATCAGAAAACACTGATATGAATCTTTTTGTAACAATGATCGGTAATTGTTTTGGAAGGAACAGACAAACAATGCAGTCCTGCTGATAGGGGTGTCAGATCAGAAAGTGATTTTACTGTATGGGTTTTTTTCTGTATAGGTGTGAAGAACAGTTTAAAAGATGGATTAAAAGTCTAAAGGAGCCTGATGACGCCATGACGGATCAGTTTTGTAGTAAATACCTTCACTAGATTGAATAGGCTTCTTCCTTTTCAAATGATGGTGTGAGCTTGGTGGTGGGGGTGGGGGGCAATATGATAAAGCTTCTTTTGTTATCCTTTTTGTTATTGTGGGAACACAAAAGAAGCTTTAATCATATTGCCCCCCCCCCCACCTTTTTTCTCTCCTGTTCTCATTTGCTCTTGTCACACATGGTAACATTTAGCTGGCCCTTCAAGGCTGAAGTCTGTGAGCACTAATGAATGGAGCTGGAGTTGCAGAATGTAGACAGGCTTCGACTGCTGAATGGGTGCACCGCCACAGCCTGGGAAAGGAAGAAGGTTATAAATTGTGTCAGTTAGCCTCCCTGTATAAAATGAAGCCATGTGGAAAATGAAATCCATTTCATCTGAGGAGGGAGGAGGACCATGTTTTTTCTTTCCCTTTGCCAGTTTTTCACAGTGATCATCAATCAAGAGTAGGTCAAAACCTAGTATATGATCAGTTGACCCACTCGACCTCTCTCTGGTTTTTTTTTGCTAATTTGTGTTTAACTGGGTAGCATTTTTGATACACTCCAGATATTACAAATATTTTCCTTCAAAACATAGAATAAGATGGTGCTCCTCACCATGGGCATTTGGTTATGTTTTAAAATGGGGGAGCAAACTTGGAAAGACATATCCTACAATTGGGTGGATCAGGACGGGAATCAGAAGAAGAATGACTATTTCATAAAAATTTTAAATTATATTTATAAAAAATTATGCAGCCTAAAATGGTAGTAGGTTTCAGGCTACTAGGTAATCTTCAAGGTCAATCTTCAAGGACAAACAATTTATATAAATTAAATGGCCTTACAATGTGTCACAATATGATTTTGGATAATTATACCTGGTTAAACAATGTTAAACCTGAGGGTTGCTATTCTCAATACTCACAAGGCCATCTTCAAAGTCTAACAATTGCAACAAATTTGGATGAATGAAATTGCTTCACAACTTACCTAAAAACCCATTATTGGGAATCGTGAGAAAGTTTCAGAGTGACAGAGACACAGAGCACCCCTGTAACCATAGTAACTTACTCTCCTGCCTGAGTGCGACCGGCACGAGGGGAAAGGGAGAGACGCTGACTGAGATTACTCTAAGCAGTATGCATGGGAATACATATAATAGATTTGAGTATATTCTTGCTTTCCCCCTGTTGGTCTGAATAACTGTCCTCTTTTTGTGCTGTGATGTTATCAGTTATGAATTTGTTTTTCACTGCGTGAGAAAATGGACGTGTGGCGTGAGATCGTGTGAAAAATGTCAATTGCATGAGTCTCAGTCAGTGTGTGAGACTTGGCAGCCGTGCTCATGCCTCCATGCACCTTTTTTTCTGCCTCTTTCCTGGTTGATGATTATGGAGGCTGCTGTGGAAATTGTACATGAAAGTTTTGACAGCATTTTGGGTGCAAATTCAGGAGGGTCATCTCCACCCGGTTACCTCAGTTACAGTCAAATCAAGTGCACCTACACTAAACTGATAGAGCAGCTATGAGTTGCATTTTTTACCTGCAAGACTAGTGTTTTAATGCTGTTGTTCATCATTAGTGATGTTAAGACATCAGAGAAATAAAAAGTTTGCGTCCTGGTATTAGTTCAGGTAAAAAATCCAAATGCACTGTGGAGCGTCTCTCCTGTCAGCTGCTGAAATTGCTGTCAGCCGGAAAGTCAATCATACTGGACAGTAGAGGAGGAGATGGTTGAGACACTGGTCAGGTCCAGTCGATACAATGTGTCGTTGAGACTTGGGACATGTAGACATCAGACATCAGCTTCATCAGCTGCATAGTCTACGGCCAAGCTACTTGGAGTGTAAAAGAATACAAATACATTAGTATTCAGTTCAGTTTTTGCATTGATATTCGCCCTCCTTCCCTCCCCCAACCTGTCACCCAATTGACACAATTTACCACAAACATTACACCCCTTCTTCTCAGAGTCACCGCTCAGAAGAAGTAGGTAGAATTAGTGGAATTTACTTCAGTTATAGAGAATCTCTGCTGTCATTCAAGGATAGATAGTCAAATCATAATAAAAAAGCATGCCTTTAAAAAATGAATAAATATAATAAAAAGGCTACTTCATATCTTGCATCTTCATAGTAGTTAGATTCACAGGACTTAATATGATGCAGATGAGAGCATTTAAACAAATAGGCTATAGGCCAATAACACGGTGGTGTGGGTGATTGCTGGTCAATATTCAGACATCTGGCAAGATTCATTCCTCAGTGCAGTGGCCTCAGAAATATTCTTAGGAGACTGAAAATGGGATCAGTGTCATTAGTTTTTGGAGCTGTTTCTAAGCAAACTACAGTGCCCTCTTTGTAATGAAGGAATAATTCACCCAGTGCAACGGTGTGGGTCATGGACATGTTTTTGCTAGTTTTTGGACATCAACAGAAGTCTACAGCACAGAGGAATAAGATATGTCAGGCTTTGAATACACACACAATACTTGTTAGTAGGATGAGTTAATTGTCGGTTTGGCTATGCACATGAGATTTGACAATAAGAAAAATATACACCAACCATATGACCAATCATCACCAACCAATGACTTTTCATCAGTTTTCACTATTTGATGCAGTACAAAGCTTGACTGATGTTCCACAGGTGTTCTAATAGCCTCATGGCACTTTGCACATCTTGACAGTGGCCTGGAAACTGATGAGCTGAAGTTAGGGACTGTCCTAGAAGCTCGTGCAATCGTCCAATCTTTTCAGATTTTTGTCAACAGCTTTCTCATTTTTTCACACTCCAAACAAACTGGACCTCCTACCATTGCATGTGCAATCTCCTTTAAAAACAAACAAACTGTTTCTGTTTAGACTTAACCTTTTTGTCAAAAACAAATCTTTTCATTTCAGAAAATGAAGCATACATGAAGCATGTGATTGTGCCATAAACCTGTAAATAAAGGGAATAGAAATCTATGCATCCTAATAAGAACCTTTTTAGGATTACATTACTGAAATGTGGGCTTGACTGACCTTGTGAATCAGGACTAAGGTAATAGGATGCTTCTGCATTAGACATGGCCCTGTCCCATCATGCACATAACCATTTCCTGTCAGCAATTAACCATTCTCTCTGGGACCATGTTGAATTTATCTGCTCAGACAGCTGCCTCATTAATCCTTTGAACAGCTCTGCTCTCTATCACTGAGACTGTGAGTCACTGTGGTATGAAATAGGGATTCTTTAACAGAGCTGAAAGAGTTTAAATGACATAGACCATCTTGTTTTTCTTTACAGGAAGAAGAAGAGGAAGAAGAAGATGCTGGAGAGTCCCCAGAGGAGGATTAAGCTTCTGCACCGTGAAACCTCTACCTCATTCAGCTGTCAGGTCTTTCAAAGGGAAAAGACTGCCTTGACCACTTATTTTTGACTTTTTCCACATCGTTTTACTTGGTTTTATTTCAGCTAGAGAATTTCCATGCTCAGTTTTTGCTTTCAGTTTGTCTTTGGGTGCGGCCACACATATCTGTCACTGAACAGTCAGAAATATTGAGTATTTGTCTGTATGCTTGATTTCCTTTGATCCATTTTTGCATAGACCATTCAGAATGCAGCAACATGGGAAAGAAATGTGTGCTGCTGTGATTTCCTACTGGAGCAGATGAAAAAAGAGTTCAGTTGAAAGTTCAGCTCCAGACATTTTGCCTGTCCTCAACAGACAGAAATCTGGCCAAGACAGACATGTCAGCCCTGTGCAACAAACTGACACTCCTCAATGAGAATCAGCTAAACACAAACAGAGACAGACAGACAGACAGACAGATTATCTAAGTGTGGCCACACCCCAAATGTAGGGATTTATGGCTCAGGATCTAGAGTGCATCATCTTCAAATGAGAGAGAGCATTAGCAGGGGGTGCATCATTCTGAGGACTACACTGAGGTGAAGTTACTCTATCTCTCTCTCGCAAATACAAACAGATACACACTCACTCTGTCACACACACTGCCATTGTTGACTGATCCTCCTGAAAAAGTCTGTTTTGTCATACAGAAATGCAGAACACATGTCTGCTGTTCCAATATATCAGTGCTGGCTATAAAACAAATCTACCCTCCCACCCCTCACCCAAGCTGGTGTGAGACCACCAAAGACAGGGAGACATACATATCTTTCTTTAGAGCAGTGGTTTATCCATCATGTTGGCTTAAAGCCATTTAGGAAAAAAAGATTGCTGAAGTTGTTAACATTGGCTCAGAATTAGCTTTAGCGTCAGACATCAGACTCCCAATACATCACCTTTTATACTTTCACAAAGGCCATCTTCCTGTATCTTCTCTCTCTGATAATAATCACCCAATGCAATGTGGTTTAGTCTCATGACATTATGTGAAATAAGTGCAAGTTTTAAATTTCTGGTGCAAATGTATGTCATGTAACCATGACCAATATCCAGCTATGCCCTTAATTAAACATTAGTTGAGGATTAGTTGCTTAAGGGGCACATTTTACATAATTCTCTTAATAGATTAATGTTAATTATAAAGGTTAAAATATTCTAAACCGGTCGGGTAAATTCTACTGATGTGCAGGGATGAAGATATGATTAATGTAAGAGCCAATGCTGGCTGAAAAATTTGATTAGCACAATACCAAAATCCCTACCACAATGTCAAATCATAGGGTAATCTTTCGAGGATTAAGAGGATTGTTCAGTTTAAATGAAAAAAGTTTAACAGAGCTCTATGTTTACATTTATTTTTTGTGGGAAAGTTATCTTTTTTAAAGAAATACCAATGCATCTTTTTTTTAACATCACACATATAGTGTGCAAAGGATGCAGGAGCAAGGACAGGAATGCATTGTGCTTCATTTATGCATCTCTTTTGCATTAAACCTGCAGTGTGGAACTTTTACATGCAAATGAATGTGCATTACATTCAATCTCTTGCTAAACAAGTTTACACAGTGCTGATTAAGCCTATCAACACCAACACTCTCTCTGTTTTTCACAGTATACAGAGTTTTTAAATCTCATGTGGGGGGTGACATTCCCGCGCTGGCTATTTGGCCGTTAATCATGCGGCTCTTCTAGGCTTTCCAAATGTTATCGGACCAAATGTATCAAATTCTGATAGTGAACCATCAAAAAATACATTTTTGGGCCGGTGACCATCAAATCATATCCATTTTTACCAGTCCCCTCTGTGTGCCTGTCATTGGGGGTGTGCATGACAGCATGCTGCATGCCTGTGTCAGACTGTATTCATATCCAATCAGATGTTGTGGAGGTGTGGGCGATTTGTGCTCTAAAACGTAACTGCTGTCAGAAAATAACGTTTTATTGATCTGATTCACCAGCTGTCTCATTACCACCACTCCATCTCTTCATTCACTCTACCTTGCTCAACCACAGCCGCTCTCTTTCTCACTCACTGGTGCTCTCAGCTCTCTCTTTTTCTCTCATCTTTTTTAAAATGAGTTGGCAAGCCAACAGAAAAGTCTAACTTTAATTCTAACGTTGTCAACCAAAGAGAAATGTCCTCCCCTCATCCTAGTAACATCTGTGTACTCAGGCAATCACAGCCAAGCACCCCCCTTTACTCTCACTGCCAGAAGGGGGAGACAAAAGTCCCGCACTCCAGCTTTAATGAATGTAGAAATTGCTATTTTTTTGAGACTTCGCTATTAGTTTGGGGTTTGATAGCATTTTATCCAGTTTCAGATCTGGTTTCAGTATTGAAATATTTCAAATTTGAATCCATTCAAATTTAGGTTTAGCATTCAACTTTTGGAGAAAATAATTCCAACTCAAAAAATTCAGCTGAAATGTGTAAGCCATGAGGACAGAAACAGTTTTAAGTGGCAGCCTAATTAATTTTCACAACGTGTAACTACAACTTGAAAATAAGATGAGATCTCAAAAGATATTTTTATGCCAAAGATGCTCAGTATGCACAGTAAAATAAATGTTCATACTAGCAGAAGTGATGAAATGTTGATGAAATGTGATCTGACACATTGAAATAACAGTAACCTGTTGACCTTGTCTCACCTTTCTCCAAATACTGGAGGTCCTGATTCAGAACTGTTAAGTGGATATCCCTAAAATATTGATATAATTTCAATCTTCTGCACATCCTTCATCAGAGAAGAATATCATTTGAAAGACAAGCATTGCTTTGAAAATTAGACCCAAATATGTTTGTCCAAGTTAAGCAAACTTTTAGAAGATGTTATGTTTACAATTCTTTTATTTTGTTCATCTTCAGAGCATAAACTAAAATTAGTAAATAGTCTTGTCCCGCAGTGCCTTATGTATGTATTTAAAGCTTTAATATTGATACACCTAAGGTCTTATGGACCCAAGAGGGTTTCAGTTATGCTATAACATCAGGATGCCACATGTGCTCTGCTTTGTCTCCCTGTTATTGGTGGAATAACATACCCCTTTTATTGGTCTAGAAAATGACACAACCTCTATACATCATATCATTACTCCACAACCAACCTGTTAAACATTGCATTAGACTACTGTATACCATCTTCTCAGATTCTCATTAACAAGCTTGTGTACATAGCTTCATTCATTTTGTTGTCTGCGCGACAAAACTTTAAAACCTTGAGTCCATTATTGATGTCACAATGCAAAGAAATCCACAGACTTGGTCTGCCTTGCAAAAAACCTCAAGAACAAAAACCACAAGAACAAACCACACACATTACCTCAAAATACACTTGATACCTGTATTTAGTAGCAGTGTGACATTGTACGACTCATCTCGCACTGTAACTCCAGGGAACCTTGCATTTAAGGAAAACTGATGGTATGCCAGCACTTTCTGGTCACTGATATGCAATATCTTCTCATGATTTCAAACTACCTCTGACTCAGCACAACCAGCTCATGAAGTGCACACTGTTGCTCAGTACACACAAACCAATGCACAGGAAGGCAGTGTGCATTCAGATATTTGATAATGTGTAACTTAATACTGTACATTAAAGCGAGGTCATGCCAGTTGTTGTTTTGTCATGGGGGAATGGCATTTTGTCTGTTTTGTTTGATTTGTTTCAGTCAGGTAAAGCCTAAGCAATCCATAAAGAAGCAGAAGTCAGATATGACAGAGCCATGTAAATCAATATTAAAGGAAAATTCAGCTTTTTTACTACAGTGGCCTTATTATTTTCAGTTGTGGCCATCTTTCCTGTGGATTATGACCAGCCAAACAAGCTGTTTTACTCTGATTAAAGCTGAATTTGTAGCATTCCAAATATTTTTTTTCTCTGTGGGAATGAGGAGTAAATGAAACAATTTTCAAATTGTAACAATGATGGCAGAGCATTTAGACATGTGCATCTGATGTTCTCACACATTGTTAATTATATGTGTGTTATATCCTCAACCAACAACTTACTTTAGCCCTCCACATAATGTTCAAGGCCTAAATACAATATGACTTTGTTACTTCTGTTTAGTAATCTCACATGATATTATGGATTGTCAGATAAAGTGTGATTAGCTGTGGTTAGCACATTGTTACTAGAAAATAAGGGCTATTATTTGAATGGATAGCTGCATATTCTACATTGCATGCTTTCTGTCCAAAACAAATATAATAGATGCACAGATATGAAGTTTGAACATCAAACAAAACTTGTTGTGGATTTCAGGTTAACCACATTATCTGAACAACATTTAATAAGAATTCCACATTGTGCTATTATAGTGATATTGAAGAATGGACATTAGTTCACCCCATAGATATAAAATTTGTTTGTGTTTTCTACATCCAATGGTTAAACTGAGGAGTTGTTTACAACTTGATCACTTGTCTCATGACCCCAGACTCTGTTGTAAAGGTGAAAACTATGAAAAGACACAGGTTGTTAAAAAGACCCCCTGAATTTTCCTTAAATTGGAGACAAACTCTGAAGCATGTTCAATGGCTGCAATTTCCATCCATATGTCCATATTTTGTAAGACCATGCTTCAAATGTTATGATGACATCAACAGCCAGTTTCAGCGTGTTGTTCCCATACAAAAAATGTGTAAACTACTTTTCTGATGTGAATGCTCTAACTTCAATAGAACACTTGCAAATAACTTTGATGCTACTCTTGTTGAGCAGGGGTGTATCCTGAAATATGTTTTTTATATATATTAAAAATATAATATTTGAATATAAGTAAAATCAAAACTTTCTCAAATGAAATTATTGTTATGATGCAGTCTTTACTGTTTGTCTCCATTTACATTTGTGCACTTGGTACTGACATACCTGAAAATTGCTTCTTTAGAGATTCCTGGAAAAGCCTAGATTCAGTGGTCTGTTTTTTTATACTTAAAACACAAAAGCAGCTGATGTATTAAGTACTGTTTTTCTAATTTACCTTAATGTTAGTTTGTATCTAAACTTTGTAATGAAACATATTTTTCATTATTTACAAACTCAGACTTCTATTTGACAAACTGTTGAATTTATTTTGTACTGATTTACACGATGATTTAATAAGTATCAAGTCTTTGTATGACACTACATGATATAACTACAAAAATGTTTTTTTGGCTTTGAATATTTAGAGTTGATTTTCCTGAGTTATGTACTACCTATACATGTACAGTACCTCAAACAGACTGATAAAAATGGACTAATCATTTGACAAATACCTACCTCCAGTCTTGAAAAGGAATGATTTTGCCAGTGGACTTTAAGTATGAGTTACATTGACATATGATGTAATCTACATCAGGACTGCAGAAGCTCCTTGCTTTTTTTTTTTTTTTAACTCCTTACTTAAAGTATTGTGTCTGATCATTCAAGCTTCTAATCTCAGTACATTTGGATTTACACCTTCAAAGTGACTTTCAGGTTTTGAAACAGATATGTTTGGATTTTGTATATTATAATCATGAATATGTTTTCTTGTTTTTGATTAGTAGATAATGATATACTTGATTTGTTGTTTTGTGTACTTACACAAATGTGATTTTCTTTTCTTGTTATATGGTTAAACCAGATATATATGGAATAGCTTTTTACTTAGTGATAGATTATACTATTTTTCACCTGTCACCATGGCAGCCTTTGAAAAGTTTACATGGTATTTTGAACTGGGCCAGAGGTAGAGCCTCAGAGGAGCTACATTGATTCTGTCAACCTGCTTTCATCAGAAGCACCAGTTTAACAGAGGTGCTGGTAAACTCTTATTAAGTAGCCATCTGCACAGTGATTTGGGCCATAACAGTACTTTCACAGTGACATTTGAATGCAAAGCAAATTTTACCTTGCTTTATTCAAATGTGACCCCTGTACTGTTTGTTTATTCATCCCAAACAGACGTTAAAACTGTACAGATGTAAGCTTTAGATGCTAACTAGCTAGCAGCATACACAGGAACTGTTTTTCCAGCCTCTGACCAAACTCTGAACTTCTTGTAAGTTATCTCTGTAATTTCATGAGCAATTGTTAGAGATAATGTTTTTTCTGGGCACAGGTACTGAGGCCGAGCGGCTCATGACCAGTATCTGGAATTTGAAAACACACTGCATGTGATAATAGCCTAAGATGCCACCTGCATGCTGGAGTATACAGGAAACAATGGATGCATGTGTTTTGATGCAAATAAACACTGCTGTTGTGTGTTGACCTTAATCCTGCAGTTTTTGCAGGATTAAGTTAAACCAATTTCAACTTGTGCAGGGGTCTTTTTGCTTCAAATCACACAGCCCAGGGCAAATTTGGGTTTGTTCATGCAGTTGCCAGCTTTTAATATTTGCTGCAAATTCAAACTGAAAACACCTTTGTAGTACAATTGTCTTACTGCTCCTACAACAATAGGCCTTTACTATGGAAGACATTTTCACATGTCATGGTAGGAAAAGCTCAGGTGTAAATAATAGCGTTGCAAAGTGGGAGGGTCTACTGGTTCTGGAAGTGTTTTTCTCCATTCTGTATTCCTACTTCAATTTTTTCTTTAAACGATGTTCTCAATGTTACTGAAGATAGAAACTCAGAACTTTCCTGGATAATGCAATGATCCTACAGGTTTATATTATGACCACCAGTTTAAATCACTCAACTTTGTTTCTGGGAATTCATGTTTTGTCCATGTTTTTGGCAGACTGCTAAGAATACTACAATACCCATGTGTGTGGGTCGCCGTTGCTATGGAGAAGAAAGCCATGGGCGCGAAAGAGAGTGTAATGAATTGAAAATCCTCATCGCTGAAGTTGTATACAATGTTGCACATGTCGCCATTTTGGCTCATGTACTATATGTACTATATACTATGTATATGCTATATACTGTATATGTAACATATACTTATGAGTCACATAATGTTGTCTATGGGAAAAATGAAAGGGATTTTTACTTCCAGATCCATGGCAGCTGAAATAGCTCCTTCCACTTCGCAATTTATCCACTCACAAAGTAAGACTCACCTCTGCTTCTAGTCCAGTGCTAGGCTAAAGCTAAGCTAAACACACCTCAGACCTATCTCTTTACTGGACAGAGATGAAACATATCTTGTCTTGCAAACATCAGATATATCTCTAAATTTCTAATGTTAGAGAAGCTGGTAGCCCACTTTCAACAATTACAGCTTGCAATGGCATTTTTTGTTGTCATCAAGGTCTAAAATATGGTTTGAAAAACAGAGAAAATAATCTGGAAGTGCTACATCTCCACCAGTAATGACAAATTAATAAAAGATATCCAGACACTGGATATCTTTATATAATAATCCAACCAATCCAAACAGAGAGAGTCACAGGCTGCTGTACTATGTAAACTGTGTGCATTTGATGAGACAGTCTGACCAGTAGCTTTGAACAAATGGCTTTGAAACAGACAGGCTTCATCATTTGAAGAATCATTGAACACCACACCATTCACCAGCCAGTCAAACCTCATGTAGACGTGATATCAACATGTGATCTGTATCTAGAGATCTTCTCTGGATAAGGAAGAATGCTTATTAATGCACACAGAATGCACTGAAAACAGAATGCAACTGGATTCAGATAATGTATCCCGATACAGACCAGATGATAATAAATAGGGTCTATAGGTTTGTCTACAAAGGAAATGTTTCAGCTGCATTTTACAGTCGTCCATCTCATGCTCATGCTTTCACAACACTTCTTGTGTAGACACTGTGTAACTCACACAGCTGAGCTCAACAAGCTCAACAAGACTTGAGTTCAGTAGAGTATAAATACCAGCTCATGTTCTCTGGAGGTGACGTACCTCACTGTCTGAATAATTGTAGAAGCTGCTGTTGATGAGCTTTCAGCTCTGGGAGTCTTAATGAAGTTGATCTTTTCTCTTCATGATATCATGTTATAGTACAATCTAATACACATTACTACCTCCACAAAGGCCTACTTTTACCTCGTTTTCAAACTTATATACTGTTTAAAATTCAGGTGTCTGAGAGCATTGGGAGAACGTCTTAAAATTTTATATATATACAGTTTATTTTTGTGAGGGATACATTTTATAAAACTTTTTCTCTGCCTCAGTATTAGGTAAGACTGGACATGTAACCTTTGAAAAGAAATTTTCTTACCTTATGCAATGTCATGTGTTACCACCTGGCTAGAAGGCCTGTCACATATGTAGTTAGCTGTGAGGGAGGTGAGGGATTTCCCAGCTCTCCCTCTGCCTTGCTCCTTCCGTATCATTTCAAAGGTCTTCTATAGTATCTAACTTTTGTTGCTTTGTCTATCCGCATAGTATTACTGTTTTGGATTACACTATAAAAATTTGCTTGCTTGCTAAACAAAGTCTTTATAGATATTCACTGTGTTTTATTCAGCACAATAAAAAGTATGGCATACATAACATCCGTGTGTGGGATTTTTATTTCTGTGCTTTTTACAGTTTAGATGAATACTGGCAACTGTCAACTGTCAACAAAACACAGTAATCATCTAAACCGATGAATGCTGTGTTTTGCGGAAAACACAGAATTGACTATAACTTTTTGGGGCTGTTGCTCGGTCATTAGTTTAGCTGCCGTTTAAGGTTTAAGATGGCTGTAAATGTTTGTTGTCTGGAACAAAATCACATGCTCTCTTAAATCCCACTGCTGAGTCCTCAGAAGCTGCAGTTTAGACTGCACTTGTGGTTTAGTCTAATGGTGAATTCACACAGTAGTAGGAAGTCTCTGGCCTCTCATGAATCTATAGTTCTTTGTGTGTTGCATTGAGCACATAATTTACATACTCTGCTCCAACCGGACAATTGCTCTGATGTAGCTTGCCGTACAAAAAAAACAATAATGTAAATTATTTGCTTCCACACCTTCTTTGTTAAATCTCTGTCTCTCATTAAAGACAAGAACCCAGTTGGCTTTGTTTAAAGTTCTGTCATGTAATGTAGAGTAGTGCATTAGTAAACAACTCTATGTTTCCATTTCCATAGGAATCAAAATGAGCAAGATTGGCTCTTGCCTGGTTGTTGCTCGCATTGCATCAGAGGACATTTGCATAATGTTGAGGATTTCTTAATTTTCCACCCGGTGTAGCTGGCTTTTTGAATCTCTGTAGCTCTGCGAGGGCTGCAAAGCCAGATCTTATTCACAATGAACAGCAGCCTATCACTGTCCTAGCTGCTGTGTTCTGCTGTGTAGAAATCACCTCAGTTTAGGGACAGATTGCTACAGCTTTCATTATTTTTGTTAATTTATGAAAGCTTAAATCTTTCACCATGTATGAACTTATGAAGACAGCATCATAAGTGTCAACAAATGTAATATAATAAAATGCATAGAGGTCAACTCCAGTTCTGCCAATCAATGAAGTTTTTATAACTAAGTTCGGGAACAAAGACCACACCTCATACCCAGCCCATTTCCGTACTTCCCTTGCCTCAGTTTTCACATGAACTGGGAGACTACGCTTTATCAGTCAGCTTATACATGCTTTATCAATCAGCTGAAACATACCTTAAACATGGGTCAGGAGATCCTTCTCAATGCCACGGATGACAATCTGTTCGACGTTGACCAGCAAGCTCCTGAAGTCTTCCGACATCCAAACTTTTCAGTAACCACGGTTGCACTCAGCCATTCACATTCCCCAGAGCTCTCAGCCCTTATCCTCTGACAAAGCCAGCGTTGTCAGCCCTTCGCCTTCTAGCAGCTCCAAGGGAAGACCCAGTTCTCATCCCTGACACCTGTCTCCGACACGCTCAAGATCCAGGAGCCCAAATGGCAGATGAAGCCGCCGCAACCCGCTTCCACTCCACCACCAACTCACCGACCGTCCCTCAGTGTCAAACATATCCGACTGGACAGTCGTCCGCCTGAAGCAAGCGCTTACACAGCTGAACATCCCTTTTCACTGCTCCGACAATAAAGCAAGACTTTTCCAACTTTACATGGACTCACAGCAAAACACCACTCTCTCCCTCTGACCTTCACATGCATTTCCGGGTTCCAGGCATTGCGTCCATGATGACACTGATGATGTCACGGCATGTTGTAGGGCCGAACACAGCCATCCACATCAGCCCTCTCAGAGGGCCAGGTTGTATCACACTCGGTGTCAGAGCTGCCTCTTTCCTGTAACTTTGCTCTAGCTTCACAAACCACCCGAAAACATACATCCCTCCATCCCAGCATCCTTTTCTCTTCTCTTGTTCCTGCCATCACTGTGCCATCTTTTTTGGCCACCTCTGCTGCTCTCTCCCCTATGCTAGCTGTCACAGCTGCTCAGATCGCACCTACGACAGCGACCCACGGCGGTGCCATTGGCCAATATCCTTCATTTCCTCCTCTTTCTTCTTTTCCCCCTCCCTAGCCCCACCCCTATCCCCCCTTTCCCCATAACCCACATGTTGCCAGCATTTCTCACCCTGCCATTGATGCATCTCTTTCCTCCACAGCTCTGCCCGCAGCTGGTCACAGCACTTTTCCCATTCATGTTCCTCCACCTAACAGCTTCACCCTAGCCACTGCTTTGCCTCCAATGCACCCTGTTGCATCTGCCCGACCTTTCCCTGTGTCCCCTTCACTCAGGCAACAGATTCTCGCCGGTAAATATGTCGACCTCACCCAACTTATCCATCCGTCCACAAGTAATCCACATATCTCCAGGGAACTGCAAACATCACTCAGCCCTGTCCAACTTAAACAACCACTTTCTACCCACTCGAAGGAACTCACGGCAGCAGAATTCACCTTCTCATTCTCCCTATACCATGACATTATCTGTCCCGCTTTCCCCAACCGAATATCTGAATTGGATGACTACTTGTCATTGATCTTTGATCTGGCCTTGCGGTTTGGTGGCACATTAGATCCTGAGCTGTACTGCCATGTTTCTGCAGCTCGCTCCTCCCTGACTTGTGAACTGTGCAGTGTGTGATGGGCCTTCTTACTCTGCCTGGTTGTTTGCCTTACTCTACTCCCTTTTTGCAGATACTGGGAGTCAGCTAGCAGGTGGAGCTGGGAGGTTTTCCTTCTTGTACCTGCCCATCTGGGTCTGAGTCTCTCTCTCTCAGCCGGGCCCACTACAGGGGCCTCAGCCATCTTCCTTTGTTTGGTTTGTTGCACCATCCAACACTCTTTCCACCACATTTTCACTCATCCATACATTACTGACACAACTGATGTTTCTCCTACTTACACTCCCCACCGGTTAGTTGATATATTATTTCTTTGAGTTCAATAAATTACTTTTTGACTGATATGTCTGTGTGTGGCCTCCCAGCCTTGAGCCAGGTGGTAACAGGTGCACCGTCCCATCCCGCCACAGAATGCACCCTCAATTCTTCTCTGCCTCATACCCCATCCGTGACCAGACGAAGCCCGTTTTCCACAGCCTGCCCACTGCAGCCCCTGCTCCAGCCCTTGCTCCATTCAATCTGTTCCATCCCTCCCCAACCGCGTCACATTTGATGATGCATGCAAGATAGAACTTAAACTGTGGCACTAGTTCCTCTCCTCATGGAACGGTATCTCCTTCTTTTACAATGACTTTGTCTCCAAGCCAGAAGACATTAAACTGTTCACCGATGCAGCCCCTTCTGTCAGCTTTGACAGATACTACAGGGGCAGGTGGTTCTCAGCTGAATGGCCACCCAAATTCTCATCCCTCACCCCTTCCTTTACCATCTGCGAAATGTACCTGATATGTACCTGGCTCAAGAAGAACATTGCGATCTGCTCTGACAACAGTGCCGTTGTAGATATTATCAATAGAGGTTGGTCGCACTGCTTGGACATTATGCAGTTTTTGCAAAGGCTCACCCTAGTTTCAGCTCAGCAACAATTTACGATCTGAGCATACCACATCCCAGGCTACAAAAACATGTTGTTGACTCTCTGTCTCATTTCTCGTTCCAGAAATTCAGACAATTGGCACCAGCTGCCGACCCTATTCTGATCCCAGTCCCACCAATTTTAGCCACCATCTTCAACTGACCCCACAGCTAGAACACTTAGTTATTGCTTCAGGAGATGCAATCCTCAACAGCCTTGCTCCCTGAATGCGCTCATCATATTTGACTAGATGGAACTGCTTCAAAGCTTTCCATGCCTCCCACAGCCTCCCGTTCCCATCACTTAACATCCTCACCCTCTGCAGCTTCATCACATTCGCCCATTCTATCCTCAAGATTAAATCTTCCACTATACAGGTCTACCTCAGTGGAATCAACCTCTTCATAAAACTGTCCTCAGGAGCATCTTGTCCAGCCTTGTCCCACTCACACATCAGCATGTTGATCAAAGGTCTCAGTAAGGCTAAACCACATCCCTCGCCAAAACGTTCGCCCCTCACTTCACTCCTCCTTGCCCTCTGCATCAGAACTCTCTGCACAGGTTTTCTATCCACTTACATTGATAAAGTCCTGGAAACCATGTTCCTACTGGTGTTCTTCGGCTTCCTGCACTGCTCTGAGTTCACTGCTTCTTCCCTCAACCATGATTCATCTCGACACACTACAATGTCTGACATCTCCATTCATTCATCTGACACTCTTATCTACTACTTCAAACAAAGCAAGACAAACCAATCTGGTCTACCCCAACCCATCTACTCATTTCGATTAGATTCATACATGAGTCCTTCCGAACCCATACTCGAATACATAAACTTAAGACAAGCCAGCCAAACTTCCCCCCAAGATCCTCTGTTCATCACAGAGACAGGCAACATGGCCACACTCTTCTGGTTCCACCGCCACATGTGCCAAATACTGTCCAGATCAGGAATACCTCCTGAGCTGTACTCCGGACATTCATTTTGTATTGGAGCCGCCTCCACAGCTTCAAGGCAAGGAATCCCCAACCACACCATTAATATCCTCGGCTGCTGGGGTCCTCTCCTGCATATCTCACCTATATCTGACATGATACAAACAACATCAGAAATGCCCACATCCACCTTTCCACTTGAAGATTTTTTGGGGGCTCCATCCAAGCAGACGGCTTGAAGAGATGGCTCCCCTACTCTGAGTCTCCACTCCTCTTGGTTCCCTCCTGTCTTCCCACCACCAGCACTGGTGCATTGCCCTACTACTCCATTTACCTAACCTCTAACCTCCCTTCCCCCGGACCCTTAATCCATCACTCTTACATCATTCCAGCTCCCTTCTAATTCTATACAGTAAATCATTTCAGACTCATATCTTTGTTGGTGTGGTCTTTGTTAGTGAAAGGCTCTTTGAAGGACAGTCAGTAGTAGTAACAATCAAACTTACAGTAACTTCAAATTTCAGTTTTGTAAAGCTGTGGATCTGATCACACTTCTTGTTCTGTTTGCAAGAATGTATTCTTGTAATATATTTTTTAAATACGTTTGTAAGACAAATAAGATTTATTGCAGCTTTTTGAGTAATTACCACAAAAAGTATTCATATATTTTCATGAATTGTTATTCTATATATTTCTTATTATCAACAAATGTCATCAAAAGACCAAAACCAACAATGCGTTCCTATTTGAGAGGCTTGGTAATTTCCTAAAACAGCTGAACTGGCAGATTAATCCAATTATGGTGCTCTAGTGAGTATTTTTGGCAGCAGGATGGTGTGTGTGTGGGATTGAGTCAAAATAAACTAGTGTGTGTGTTCATGGTAATGAAGGAACATTAGTGTGTAAAATGAGCAGATGATTCTTAAGTTCTTTTCAGAGTTCGATACATACCGGGTCTGTACTGGTATGTACTGCATCCAGGAAGTAGCCACATACTTGCACTCTAAAGTCAGACACTAACAAAAACCCTTGCCCTCTCCCACTTACTCAGCTTCATATGTTAGCAGACTAGCTGCCAGTGATAAAAATGCAAGAATTACAACCTCAAACTGTATTAAAAACTTACTTGAGTACTGTCTGACAATGTTTGGCTGCTTTTAGCAGTGCAGATAGTGACTGACATGTTTTCCCCTTAGTGCTTACTGTAGCTGTATGTGCTCGCTGCTGAGATTGTTCACTACTACAAACCTGTATACTAGACTCAATCTGACTCGACTCAACTGCTGCACACTTACATATATCACAGACTGCTGCAAGTCCTTTCAGTTCTGATCTCAGAGGTGCAAGTGTGTTGCTCCACTCCTCAATCAAAACTGCGCTCCTGAGTTTTTTGGGGGGGAAACACGGGTGGACTCAAGGGGAGAGTGCCCTCTAAAGTTGCCCACACAAAGGAGAAAACATACAGAAGTTGTAATGACTGTCTACTTATGGGTAAATCAGGTTGAAATGTCCTAAAGAGTGCCTCTATATGTGACAATCTCAAATGAATTGTCCTCACGGTGCCTTTTCAGTAGAAGAAAATGTGATAGTGCCCTATGAAGAACCTGCAAAAACAAGAAAATATGATGTGACCTTTAAATGAAAAGGATGTAATGTGGTGTCCTATGATGCTGTTGTAATGGAGTAAGCTGGAGGTTCTGTATGGGTGCCCTTCTAGTGAAAAAAAAGGTAAAAGTGCAATTTAAGGTTCCCTTAAGAGCATTGGGTGCCCTTTCAATGAAAAAAGTGCCCTATAGGGTGCACTGTATGGCAGAAACATTGTGAAGTGGGGGAAGATGTTGCTTGAACTGCAGGTGTATTCAAATATACAGTACATACCAGTGGTGGCTGGTGACTCAAAAAATCAATCAATTTATTAATCAATTTTTATTTATGTAGCGCCAAACCACAACAAAAGTCATCTCGGGTACTTTTCACATAGACCAGGTCTAGACCGTACTCTTTAATTTACAGAGACCCAACAATTCCCCCATGAGCAAGCACTTAACGACAGCGGTAAAGAAAAACTCTCCTTTAATGGATAGAAATCTCAAGCAGAACTTGGCTCTTGGTAGGCGGTCATCTGCTTTGACCGGTTGGGTTGACATTAACCCAACCGGTTGGGTTGAAATTAATCCAACTGTATTTTAGATCTACGTGAAGCATTCAATGATGTTTTAATATCAAAACTCTCTAAATTTAACTTCTCATCTAGAGCACTGGCATGGATGTCATATTTATCTAATAGGATACAATGTGTTAAAGTTGGTGACACACTGTCAATAGTGTTCAGCTTCCAGTTATGCAGTCTAAATCCACTTTCAGCAATCACATGCAATTTCTACAGAAATTGCATTTTCTAGTTTAGCCTATATGTTAATGATCTCCCTCAACAGTGTCATGATGTAGAACTACAAATGTATGCAGATGACACTGTTGTGTACACACATGCAAAAACAGCTGAGTTAGTTGCTGCTAAGCTAACAATTACATTGGAAAGGATCACACATTAGTTTGGTCAATCATGTCTGGGTCTAAATGTAAACAAGACAAAAGGTATGTTTTTCTCTAAAACTATGGTACAACCTCCTAATGCTGATATTTTCATCAAAGGTGAAAAAACTGACAGTTACTGATTTAAAATATCTTGGTGTGACACTGGATCCAAATTTGAACTTTAACATGTTTAAAAAATGGGTTAAAAACATAAAGTACAACTTAGCAAATTTTAGACATATTAGAAACTGTCTCTCTTTGGATGCAGCCAAGATATTTATGCATGCTATGATTCTTTCCCATATGTCTTATTGCATCACATGTTGGTGGGCAGGCTGGAGAAACAGCCATAAAACCTCTTGAGTCCTTATACAAACAAACTTTAAAAACTCTGGTCAAAAAGCCAATGCATTTCATCACTGTAGGGTACTGGAGAAATACAATTTACTGAGCTTTGAGAATTTTAGATTATTCTCAAATTTGTGCCTAGTTTATAACTGACAAGGTTGTCTGGTACACCAGGGCTAGACCCTAATGCACGACTCAAACAGTAGTTCCAAAAAACAAGTCTTTAATAGCAGGTTCGGTACACGGGCAGGCAGTCAGAGAAGGCAACAGGACCAAAAAGGCAGATCCGGGGTCAAAAACACTAGAGACTATAACAAAGAGGATAGTGCTGGAACGCTTGCGACTAAGGGCTAAGACGAACTGGCACAGAAAGCAGGGGTCACACAGACTAAATACACAAGGGGAGTCAGGGTAATGAGACACAGGTGGAGGACATTAGGGGATGATGACGAGGACAGGAGCAGGAAACACACAAGGGCAGGAAGTGGATCTGAAATGAGAGGAGAGTTAGAAACCAAAATAAAACAGGAAATGCAGGACTAAATGAGAGAAAAAACAAAACATAACCTAAAGGCAGGATGATTCATGACAATAACATTTTAAATGGTTTGGCCCCTCCTCCACTATGTGACTTTGCGTACACTCACTCAGTTAGTTCTATTAGATCCTCCAGAATATCCTCTATACAAGATTGTGCCATACCATTTTGTTGTACTGCATTTGGGCAGTCAGCTTTCTCTGTGAAAGCCACAACTCAGTGGAATGCCCTACCTGATGATATGAATAACTGTAGTTCAATCAATACATTCAAGGCCAAATTAATCAATCAGCTGTGTGACCACTGAGTCTAAACTCCATCTATGGTCTTCTCATTGGCGCAGGTAAGTCTTGCTTTTAATTTGACAAGTTTACATTATTAATTTCTAATTGACATTTGATGTGCTGTCGTGTGTAGCTTTGTATTTTGTATGGTGTGTTCTGTGTGTTTTTTTTTTTGCTTTGTACTGTTTGTTGTTGTGCAGTACATTAGTACATTAAATTGATGTAAGAGATCCCACGCCCCCACTCCCCGCCTCCCCATTTTTTTCATTATTTGCTGCTATTTTACAACACAGTAATCCAGTAAAGACCTAATTTACTGATGTGATGTTTCAATATCTATCTAACGTTAGTTTACTACAATGTGCTACGATGCCAAGTGGCTCATGCCAGCTTTCCCATAGCTGATGCAACCCAGTGAAGAAATCTGTGTTTTTATGGATATAGTCTTAGCCATTATCACTGATATTGGTCAGTGAAATTTCAGCACAATGCCTTACGTTGTAGGAAGGAGCAGTTATCCAGATAGTTAGCTATTGGCTTGTCATTCAGTCTCATATCCTTCAATCTGTAAGGTTATCTGAGTCTAGCAGCTATATAGCATCATTATCTAGCATTAGCTTTATTGATACTTAGCTAACTAGCTGGTACAAAAGAAACATCTACACACTAAACGGCATTTTATTACTAATATAAGATGACATACCTCTATATTGGGCTTTCTTTTCCTCTTATTTTATCTAGCCCTTGGCAACCACCTATATGGCCTATGCCTTTAGCTGGCCCTGTGTTGTTGGCAGTAGGTGGTGTTATACAAGAGGGTCATTAATGCAGCAACATACTTAGTGGAGGTCAACTGAAATGCATATGCATTTCGGACGTTGCACGAAGGACTTAAATATCACTTCCTGTGTCCACTAAGTGGTAATAGAGAACACCCCCACCTACCCCATATGTCATCTTGCTGTATATCATGTGTAGACCGAACTATGTCAATTCCATGTAAACCAGATGATGTTTGTCATTTAAGGCTGACTTCCTGTTGTCAGTAGGTGGCGCTATGACTATGACTCGATACTGATATGTAGATGTGTTCAGGCTGAGACTCTTATCAAACATGAGAAATTTGGTGCAGGCTGGACAATATGCATTCAAGTTACAACAACTTCCTGTTTCATGGTGAAACATTGAAGTTCACCACATTGCCACAGCAACAACATTCAATGAATACTCAAGATTTTGATTGACTTTTCATCATAAAGGTCTTTAGATGACACTGACCAAATTTGAAGTCAGTTGAGTGAAATTTCTAGGAGGAGTTCATTAAAATACAATGCATGTAAATTGCAAAAAATGCGCTAAAATTGCAAAGTAAATTCAAAATGGCTGACTTCCTGTTGGACTTAGGGTATGGCTCTGAGAGATTTTTTTGTGCATCTGGACATGATACATGTGCCTACCAAATTTCATTCATCTAAATCAAAATTAAAAGTAGGGGCTTTGACTTCTTCTAGGGGGGCGCCCTTGAGCCATTTTGCCACACTAATGCCTAACACCCATATGCATTTCTGATGCATGTGCAAAGTTTCGTGAGTTTTCAAGGACCCCTACCACTTCAAAAATGCTAAAAGTAATTAGGGGGTGCTTTCTCTCCCTCCCTCTCGCTCTCCTGCTCTCTCTTGCTCGTTGTGTCATATATTTAGCTATTCCTCTGCCTCCTTTAGTGATAATGATATGTATAATAAAGGTAGTTTATTTGCAGTGTTGGAGGAGAGGCTCACTGAATTGGAAGTGTGGCTCTGCACCATGGAAAGCCAACCATCAGCTAATACAGTAACGACTCCCTATTACGCCAATCGGAGGTAACTAAAATTAATGTTGAGTCGATGTGTACATTTGCAAAGACAATGTCGGACTCCGTAGTTTTCTCTGGGCCTCTGCCTAATCTGACAAGTGATGACATGTATAGCCGCATGTCATCATTCAACCGCTGGCTGTTGAGGTGGTGTCCAAAAAACGATGTGGGCTTCATAGACAGACTTTCTGGGGAAGACCTGGTCTGATTAGGAGAGACGGCATACATCCCACTTTGGGTGGAGCTGCTCTCATATCTAGAAATATGGCTGAGTTTATTAGGAGATCAAAACCATGACAACCCAGAGTTGAGACCAAGAGGCAGAGTTGCAGTCTTACACGCTTCTCTGTGCTTCCATTAGAGCAGTTACCAACCCAAAACCACGTAGAGACTATGTCTGTCCCCCGACCACTTAAATCAATGAAATCTAGAATAAATAAAGGCTAAGTCATTCATAAAAATCTAAAACAAATTAATACCACATCTGCAATTATACAACAAAATAGGAGAATTAAATGTGGACTCTTAAACATTAGATCACTATCATCTAAAGCCGTCCTAGTAAACGATCTAATTTCAGATATTCATATTGATTTATTTTGCCTTAGTGAAACCTGGCTGTGTCATGAAGAATATGTCAGCCTAAATGAGTCCACTACCCCCAGTCATATCAATAACTCACATTCCTCGAGACACAGGCTGAGGAGGTGGAGTCACAGCCATCGTCAACTCAAGCCTAATTATCAACCCTAGACCTAAATTTAATTATAACTCATTTGAAAGCCTTGTTCTTAATGTCTCTCACCCAACCTGGAACACCTTACAGTCAATTCTATTTGTTATAGTGTGCCGTCCTCCTGGTCCGTACTCTGAATTTTTATCTGAATTCTCAGAGTTTTTATAAACTTAGTCCTCAGTACAGATAAAGTAATTATAGTAGGTGATTTCAATATTCATGTGGACGTCAATAATGATAGTCTTAGCACTGCGTTTATCTCATTATTAGACTCAATTGGCTTCTTTCAGTGTGTAAATAAACCCACTCACTGTCATAACCATACCCTTGATCTTGTACTGATTTACAGCATTGAAATTGAACATTTGATAGTTTGTCCACAAGATCCTATTTTATCACACCACTACTTGATAACTTTTGAATTCCTATTACTGGATTACATGCCATTAGACAAAAATGTCTTCAATAGATGTCTATCTGATGGTGCTGTAGCCAAATCAAATTTAAGGAAGCTATTCCATCAGTATTGAACTCAGTGCCATGTCTCAATACTACAGAGGACTCCTATGTTAATTTTAGTCCCTCCAAAATTGATAATCTTGTTGATAGTGCCGCAGGCTCATTACAAACAACACTTGACTTCATCGCCCCTTTAAAAAGAAAAATAATAAAACAGAAGAGGTTAGCTCCATGGTTTAACTCCCAAACCTGCAAATTAAAACAAATATCGCAAAAATTAGAAAGGATTTGGTAGTCCACCAAAGTAGAAGAATCTCGCTTAGTCTGGCAGGATAGTCTTAAATCATATAGGAAGGCCCTCTGTAATGCCAGAGCTGCCTATTACTCATCATTAATAGAGGAGAATAGAATAGTTTGGCTAGGCTGACAGTTTGGCTAGGCCCAGTGGCTCTCAGTAGTAATGCCTTCATGAGCTTCTTTGATGATAAAATTCTAACTATTAGAGACAAAATTCATCACCCTCTGCCCTCAACAGGCTCCGATTTTATCCACAAACACAGGAACCTTAGAAGCAGCTGTGAAACCTGACATATATTTGGACTGTTTTTCTCCAATTGACCTTTCTGAATTAACTTCAATGATTTCTTCATCAAAATCATCAACCTGTCTCTTAGACCCCACCCCAAATAGGCTGCTTAAGGAAGTCTTACCCTTAATTAGCACTTCTTTATTAGATATGATCAATCTGTCTTTAGTAACAGGCTATGTAACATAGTCCTTTAAAGTAGCTGTAATTAAACATTTTCTTAAGAAGCATACTCTTGATCCAGGTGTCTTAGCCAACTATAGACTTATATCTAACCTTCCATTTCTTTCTAAGATCCTCGAGAAAGCAGTCACCAATCAGTTATGTGGCTTTCTACATAACAATAGTTTGAGGATTTTCAGTCAGGATTTAGAGCACATCATAGCACAGAGACAGCACTGGTGAAAGTTACAAATGATCTCCTAACTGCATCGGACAGGGGACTTCTCTCTGTGCTGGTCTTATTAGATCTTAGTGCATTCAACACAATTGACCATCAAATCCTATTATAGAGACTGGTAAATTTAATTGGCATCAAAGGAACTGCATTAAGCTGATTTAAGTCCTATTTATCAGATCGATTTCAGTTTGTACATGTTAACGATGAATCCTCCATGACGGCAAAAATTAGACATGGAGTTCCACAAGGTTCTATACTTGGACCAATACTATTCGGATTGTATATGCTTCCTTTAGGTAATATTATTCAGAAACACGCCATCAATTTTCATTGTTATGCAGATGATACCCAAATATATTTATCAATGGAGCCAGATGAGACCTATCAGTTAACTAAACTCCAAGCATGCCTTAAGGACACAGAGACCTGAATGACCTGCAATTTTCTGCAACTAAACTCAGACAAAACTGAAATAATTGTGCTTGGTCCTAAACACCTTAGAAACACATTATCTAATGATATAGCTACTCTAGATGGCATTACCCTGGCCTCCAGCACCACTGTAAGGAATCTGGGAGTTATTTTCGATCAGGATATGTCCTTTAATTCCCACATAAAACAAATTTCAAGGACTGCCTTTTTTCACTTACGTAATATTGCAAAAATCAGGCACATGCTTTCTCAAAAAGATGCAGAAAAAATAGTCCACGCATTTATTACTTCTAGGCTGGATTATTGCAATTCATTATTATCAGGCTGCCCTAAAAAGTCTTGAAAGACTCTCCAGCTGGTCCAGAATGCAGCTGCATATTGTACTGACAAAAACTAGAACAAGAGATCATATGGGGATGGGACTGGGGATGTCCTTCTCCAGCCGTCACTGCTGTTTGTTGTTGCTTTTGCTTGTCATGTGTCTATTGTTGTTGTTCTGCTTCTCTGTCCCCCCCCTTTCTTTCTCTCTCAACCCAACCAGTTAAAGCAGATGGCCGCCCACCCAGTGCTGGGTTTTGCTTGAGGTTTCTTCCCATTAAAAGTGAGTTTTTCTGTACCGCTGTCGCCAAGTGCTTGCTCACGGGGGAATTGTTGGGTCTCTGTAAATTAAAGAGTACGGTCTAGACCTGCTCTATGTGGAAAGTGCCCTAAGATGACTTTTGTTGTGCTATATAAATAAACTTGAATTGAATTGAACTGAAATTGAATTACAGAGCCGATGTGCCACACCCAAACCCAATTGTGATATCAAATCAAAATATTTACTAGTTTGAACATGGGTGTGAAGTTTTGTGAGTTTTTGCTTATCCTAAAGGCCTGTGTTCATATACCAAAAATTGACACACAAAATCCAAAATGGCTGACTTCCTGTTGGGCAAAAAAAAAAAAAAAGATGAAAAAATATGTTTTTTTTTACCCTAACCTAGAGCAGGAGATGAGCAGCTGGAGATCTGACTTGGCGTCGGTGAACATGGCTGACTGATGATCTGGGAGGTCTGACTATGGGTTCGCAGAGATGGCCAACTGGAGGTCCAGAAAGTCTGGAAGGTCTGGAAGGTCTGGCTGTGGGTTGGTGGAGACTGCTGACTGGGGATGCTGCAGACTCAGGAGGCGGAACCACTGAGGATGCTGCAGACTCTGGAGGTGGAGCCACAAGGGATGCTGCAGACTCAGGAGGCCTCTGGGGATCCAGGAAGTGGAGAATTGGCCGCCTTGGGAAAGCTGGAATCAGGCAAACTTGGCAGTTAAACATGAACCCAAGGATCAGGGACTCCATGACTGTGGGCAGACAGGGACAGGACAGTTGCAGCTCAGGAACAGGAGACAGTTGCAGCTCAGGAACAGGCGATTGCCCATCAGGATTTGCTGCAGCAGCAAAGCAAGAAGAGGGGATTGCTGTGATGGCCCAGCAGCAACAGGAGGTTGCTGCATGCCAGCAGGGACAGGAGGTTGCTGTGCACCAGCAGGAACAGGGAGTTGCTGCACATCAGCCGAGACAGTGAGTTGCTGCACGTCAGCCGGGACAGGGAGTTGCTGCAGCTCTGCAGGGACAAGGGGTTGCTTCAGCTCAGCAGGGACAACAGATTGCTTGGGCTTGTGCATGAGCTGAAAGCTGGGAACCAGGGGCTGAGTCTTTATGATGCTGGGGAGCGGAGATTCTTTGATTCTGGGGAGCAAAGGAGTAGCCCTGGATCTAACAGGCAAGGTGGCAAGGCAATCCGAGGAGCAGTTATGTGATCTGCCACGAAGACCAGAATTCTGGTTGACATTACAAGGTCCTTCCAGAGCCAGGCAGGTGCCCAGGTAGGGGTTTTGAGCTGAAGCTGGCTCAGGACTGGCAGGCTGCAGGCTCACAACCCCAAGCCTTAGACACTGCAGAGCAGGCTGGTGGTGAGCAGTTCAGGGTAGAGGCTGAAGACTGGCAGGCTGAGAGGCAGGCTGGTGGCTAGCTAGCATGCAGCTAGCTGAGTTCTTGCTAGCAGTCTTAGATGCTTGATAGCAGAAAAACTCAAACAGAGTCATCTGAGCTGGAACAACAGGCATGGAAGAAACAGAATGGTGGTGCTGGTGGCTGGAAAGCTTGAGGCCCAGTAATGGACCCAGCAGAGACAAATCCTGTCCAAGGAACCCATCTGGCACTGAGGGGACCTCGATCAGCCAGATGGATTCCTTGGAAAGGATTTGTCTCTGCTGGGTCCATTACTGATCGAGTCATACTGTCACGAATTGTGGAGCAAGTGGACCCCAGTGCAGAGATCAGAGAAGCAGGGCTGAAGAAAATCATCTTTATTGCTGAGATGAACAGAACAGACTCCCGGAACGGAGCAAACACGACAGAACAGAGCAGAGCTAACTGAGCGGAACAAACGACTCAACAAAGACTGAACTGATAACTGAATTTAAATAGGGCTCGGGCCCTAACAATAATAATAATGATGATAATAATAATAATAATAATAATAATAATAATAATAATAATAATAATAATAATAATAATTCCTTCAATTACAAGAGGGCCTGTGCATCTAGAGGTGCTTGGGCCCTAATAATGATCCCGTCAGATACAATAGGGCCTTCACACCGTTCAGTGCTCGGGTCCTAATAAGGCCCTCATACCTTCAGACACGTCGGGGTACACCGCAGTTGAAGTTCTGTTTTTGTGAAGCAATATGATGCAGCAATACATTTACCAGAGGGCTACAGACAGGGATATACATTTCCATGTTTTTTTTTTTCCAAAACATGAGGTTGTTGCCTTACTCTCAAAAAATGTGAGTTACTTCCTTTAAAAATTGTATGGTAGCATCCTTTGCAGACATACCTGCTAAACATAAAATCACGTATTTAGGAATCATATTATCCAAATATCAACAGGACAGGAGTTCCTCTTCTAAATTTCAACCCAATGATTGAAAAATCTAAAACCAAATTCAATTTTTGGCTTAAAAGAGATCTATCACTGAAGGGTCGTGCACTACTGTCCAAAGCTGAACTGCCTTGCCCACAGTATTTCGCTTCTTCAGTTCATTTAGAAAAAAAAACTGCTGAAACTGCTAGCTGTTATTTAAATTTCTGTGGAAAAATTGGACACATCAAATTAGAAAATCTGTAGTGTTAAATTCATGCAAAAATGGCATGCTGGATTTCTGAGATTTTTATGCACTTAACACTAATTGGATAAAACCATTTTTGATAAACGATTCATCAGTATGGAATTTCAAGTCTAAGTTTGTTTTTGATTAACTTGGTGTCTTCCCCTTTTTACTTATGTGTAATTATAAGATGGACAAAATTTCAATTAAACTATTGGAATATCACAAAAAAGCTTTATTGTCATGTTTTTATTATTTGTAACATGATCTACAAACACATGGTGACATTTTAAACAAAAACATATACCTTTTTAAAGAAAGGAACATTGTTTTGTTTGGTCAGCTGCTCAACTTGCAGAGTCTTCGAATGATTTACAGTGAATCTATTCTCCATTTTAACTTTCCAATATTGACTGAAGAATATGTGCTTAATGATTCTGTGGCTCTATACAAAAGTGTTCATTGTCTTATTGATATCTCATTACAGCACCCTAGTGACAATTCTTGCAGTGAAATCTGTTTTGTACCATCTAAAAATAATAAAAGAGCTGTATGTTCCTCATTTCAGCAAAAAGGTATTTCTATTCTTTATGTTAACACCTACTGGAATAATTTTGTAAGTGAAATTCCATGGCAGAAGGTTTGGCTGTTTACTCATAACTATCTCCTCACCAATAAGATAAAGAAGGTGTCATTTAAGCTTATATGCAAATTCTACCCTGTAAAACATTAAACATTAAAATATTTAAGAATTTTATTAATGTTTCATGTTAATTTTGCTCTGCACATCCTGAAACTGTGCTCATTTATTTTGTAATTGTTACTACACTAAAAAACTGTGGCAAGAGATTTCTAAGTTTATTAATAAACAATTGATGGCTTACTTTACTTTATTGAATAAACATGTTCTGTTTGTTTTTTAAGTTACAACAGAAAAAATGAGAAACAAGCGTACATCATTATTTTTATTATTTTAGCTAAGTTTCATATTCATAAATCTAAGTTTGCCAACAAAAAACTCTCTTCTCAATGTGTGTTAAAGAATGTGAAATTAATTATAGACTATTAAAGTCACCATTAATAAGAAGGATGAAAAACTGTTGTTGAGTGTATTTTTTTAATGTTTTTATATAACTAGTCTGTTGTGTTATTGATTTGTGTACTTGTTTTTGTATTCATTCTTTAATTTTTTTTTCTTAATTATTATTTCTTTAATTTGCTGTGTGGTATGTGAATCCCCCTGGCATTTGTTTTCAATAATATACCCTTGGGTGTATCATAAGTATAAATTGAACATACATGTATGTATTTTAACATGTTCAGGTACATGACTGCAGTTTACTCATTGAAATGACAAAACTGTATTGGCTGGCTATTTTGCCTACCCTCTACAGGTGTGTTAATGGAATGTTTCGTATGGTGATGGATGATAAGGAAGGAATGCAGAAAACAATGTCAGGTCATTTTGTCGTGTAGAGTAGCAGGAATAGACCCAAATGCAGAGACCGACATGGAGAGATTGCAGGGTTGACGAAAATCTTCTTTAATGTTGAAATGTTCAAGGACAGAACAGGGCTAAACAGAACAAACTGAACACAACAGAACAAATGATCCAACAAAGACTGAACAGAAAACCAGGACTTAAAAAGTAACTGAACTAACAAGGAGATGAGGTGCAGGTGGGGAGATGGGTGGAGAACTCAGGAGAGGGGAGTGAACAGACAGGGAGCTGACAGGCTGGGGAAACAGGGAGCAGGGCAGGGCTGACGAGGCTGACACAGGGCAGGTGTGGGGAAAACAGGGCAGGGCAGGGCTAATGAGTCCAAATGCAGGGCAGGTGTGGAGGAGTACATGAACACATAAAACACAGAGCAACAGAAAATCAAAACCCAGAAAATACAAACTCTCAACGCAACCTACGCGTCCCATCCGAGAATACCCACAAACACAAACACAAACACAAACCCAAACCCAAGTACACAACACAGCAAGCAAAACATATGACCAGAGGGGTGTACTACGAAGAGAGATTAGTGGGTTAGCGAGGTATGTTGAGCATAAAGCCAGGGTTTTCAATGTCATGAAGGTGGCTCTCTTTTAACCTGGCTACATCGTTTCGAGTTTCGGCTTAAATCAGCAATAAAGAGCGCTGCCCTTTCATTAACTATCTGATTTGCTGCAAAGTCCATTTAACACTGCTGGTACTGCAGCTGTTAGTACACCAATTAGAAAACTGATTTGTCTTTTATCATATTAACCATTGATTTGATATGTCATATTGTAAATTTGTAATGGTGCAAGAGGTTAGGGTTACTTGTGGGATGGGATTTTGTTACAATATATCAAATTGTATTTCAAATAAAAAAAAAACTAATGAAGAAATACTTTGAACAAAACAAAAAAAAAAGATTTGGTAGATTGGTATTCATCACAGATAATATTCAAACTATAATATTAATTTCACTTTGATTTGGCCAGAATCTAAAGTGATTTCCACTTATCCTTCATTATGGGACAGAGTCAGACCTGAATGAGTATAATGTTTAAATCATAGACTGTATAAAAATATGGATGTAGTTACCGTGACGTCACCCGTTGGTTTCTGGAGAGCGGTTTTGAAGCTCAAAGGGAGCCGCTCCAGCCATCGCCATCTTGGCAGTGCGTGATGCTGCCTAACTCCCAGCCAATCAAAAATGGGCAAAGAGGCGGGCCGAAGGGCTGAAACAAGCCACCTAGCAGCTGGCGGACCTGTCACTCAAAGCAGCCATGTTCTTCATTATGCATAACTTTATGGCTTAATAAAACTTAAACGGGTGAGTTATAAAAAAAATTCACCCCCCCGTACAGTTGTCATGAAAGGGGAAATTAGCTATAGAGACCAAAAGCGTTTTTTGTACCAGGCTGTAAACATATTTATTTCTGCAGTAAAGTTGGGCATTTTAACATGGAGGTCTATGGGGATTGACTTGCTTTTGGAGCCAGCCTCAAGTGGCCATTCAAGAAACTGCAGTTTTTGGCACTTCCGCATTGGCTTCATTTTACAGCCCCAGAGGTTGCCGCTTGGTTTAAATCTGCTGCATCATGTTTAAAGTTTAAGAGATAAGAGGTTAAGAGATTATCAAAGATAATTATGAAAACAAAAAAAATTAGTCATAAAATTCATAATAACAGGGCACCACCCTGGAGTCAGGGAAAAAGATAGCCAATTCAGTCTCAAAGTGTACTAATCTATCAATTTGGAACTTTGATTAATAATTAACTTAATAACTATAAGCAAAATTACCATATCAATAGCTAGTTAAGGTTGAAGGATTTTGGAATTCTTTGCAGAGCAGAAGTTGGCAAAACTCATTCTTATGCAACATTAAAACAGACAACAGGTATATCCAAAAGCATTTACTTAACAAAAGGTAAAAGAACAAAACACACAATTTTAATCTAGCTAGGTGTACTTATATACAAGTGTATGTGTGTGTGAGTGTGTGTGGGAAAGACAATGGCAAGATAGCTGCAGTCACCTGGTGACTGAGCACATGGCATGCAGACAATAGGGCTGACAAAGAGAACCAGAGGGACAAAAGGCCAGACCATATGGTGTCTTGAACTACATGTGCTGCCTGAACCAAAGTTTGCAAAACTAGGTTTTAAACCTCTTAACTGTGTGGTTCTCTGTTTAAGGCCAATTGATGTAGGATCAAGGTGCCAGGTTAGGAAGAGGTTAGCTGCATGCAAGGCCTAGTTACTGGGTGTAACATGTGTTAGCATGCTAACATTAACCTAGCGGTATGGCTATGCAGTAACTTGACTGTGAACAACAAGGACATCACAACAATAGTTCAATGAATAACCTTAGCCAAATCAATACATGTACAGTACACTGATTAAGTTAAACATTCTTGCTTAGCCGTGTTATGCTTCACTATATATTGCTAGGCTATGCCCAGTTATTACTAGTCCATGAAGAAAGAGATGCTTTGTGGTGTTCTGCTTCTTAGCTGGTGAATCCATGGAAGAGACAAGCTGAGAAGGGTTTGGCTCCAAAGCTGAAAGGATGCAGGATTTGCTGTGTAGGTCTGGTGCTCCAGTCGTGCAGGTCATAGGGCCCAGGTCCAGTCCTTTGTGTAGAGTTAGTGGCAAGCTAACTCTGTTTCGTGGCTTTTTAAACCAGCCAGCAGACTTGTGTAGTAGCTGCTGGCACTAGAAACTTAGTTTCTGAGTCTTAGGCAGGCTCTCGCATCTTCTGCTGTAAAGAAAAATAGTTCTGTGTGTGTCTGCTGTGAGCAGGCCACACAAGAGAGCAGAGAGCTGCTCCGGCAAAGAGCTGTGAGGAGAAAGAGGAGCTGAGAGCTGCTCCTTCAGCAGCTGCAGGTGAAAAAGAGCAAGGAGCTGCTCCAGCCACAGCCGTAGGAGAAAGAGAGAGAGGAGGGGGCTCTCTGGTTTTGTTAACCTGGATCCATGGGTGGAGCTTCACACCTTCGGCATGAACAACCAAGGTCTCTTGAAGTCTTGAAACATGTGGTCCCCTAGTGAGTCCCAACACTAATTACGCAATTAATAAATTAATGAATTAATTTTTTAATTAATGAATTTACATCAGCAATTTTCTGCCAGCATTCCTCTCTCGCCTTATTTGCAGCAACAGCGTTGCTTTTTGCTTTCATAATGTATTTATATTATTCTTTTATGGGGACATGCACAGAACTTGAAGCAGAAAGCCTGGGTTAACAAAGAAAGTTAACATCCACCATGATACCACTTATCTCTGATCGCGAGTTTAGGGTTTGTCGAGCCAGCTCATACAAAGAAAGCCTGGGTATATTGAACTTACTTCGTAGTACACCCCTTAGAAGGACTCAACGGAAGTGCAACACAGGAAATCCCAAAGAACACAATAACACAATGAGTCCAAAAAACACACAAGGGCCAGGCAGGATGTGACACTTTTTAGGATGATGGTCTATAGAGGTGTGTTGATGGACACTTATGATGATGGCTAATTAGGCAAGCTGTTGCTCTTGAGAAACATGTTTGAAATATGTGTCACCTCTTCAGTTCACTGTAGACCAGCTGTTATTTAACTTTCTATGGAAAAATCGGACACAATATATTAGAAAGTCTGTAGTGTCAAATTCATGCAAGAGAGGTGGTTTGTGTTTCTACACTGAATTACACATTCAAAATTAATTGGATAAAACAATTTTTGATAAACAATTGGTATGGAATTTAATTTCTAAAATTTATTTTTAATAAGTTGGTGGCCTCCTCTTCCTAGAAAGGTGTAATTATAAGATAGACAAAATTCCAATTAAATTATCAAAATATCTAGAAGCTTTATTGTCATGGAAACAAAAAACTCAATTTTTGTTAAAGTATGTGAACATTACTTACAGACTAATAAAGTCACCACAGAAGGCTGTAAAAACTATTATTGAGTGTATTTTTCTTTTTTATTTATTTAACTAGTCTGTTGTTTTATTTACTTGTGTACTTGTTTTTGCCTTCATTCTTTAAATTCTTATTTTAATTCTTATTTTTTAAATTTTGTCTATTTCTTATTTCTTATTATGTTATTTGTGAATCCCCTAGCATTTTGTTCACAAAAATGTAACCATGGGTGTATTATAAGTGTCCATGGCTGAATGTCAGGATAATAACCAATCCCCACCATCCCTATCGTGGAGAAGGCGCACTCTGTTTGTCCAGCCCGCCATGAACAGCTCTCCACTCTCCTCTCTTTGCTCTCCTCTGTCTGGCTTCCTGCTACAGCATATGTCATTTTGCCTGTGCAGGGATGCGTTTCACAACCAGCCCATCATGCATCTCTATCCCAACCTTGCAAACTGTTGACTAGTTGTTTTTTTTTTACAATGCACAGAGCTGACCGTAAAAAGACAAGAGACTGTTTTTCACAAACTGCGGTTAAAAACCCCAATTGAGATGCATATTCTGAATGCCCTATACATGTCCAAAGAATGCACCTAAAACCCGAATAATATCGACATATCCCACATCTCTTCATTGGAAAATGCAACATTTGGAATAAGGTCTAATTCGGAATATTGACACAGAATATGCTGTTTACATGACTAAATGATCAAAGTTGGAATATTGTCATATTCAGAATAATAGTGGAATATTAGTGTGCATGTTAATGTAGTCACTGTAAGAGGACATAACTGCTTCCTCCTTCATTTCCTGTCATCAGTCACAGACTACCCTTCTATGGACTCTAACTTCCTGGAGGAAGTTCGAATGGTGGAAAAAAGGATGTCTGAAAGGAAAATGGGATATAGTGTTTCCAGTGAGTTACCAAAGGCCTGGAGGATGGGTGTGTGTTTTTTTTAAAATTGGGTGTCCCTCAAAACTGTGAAAAAAAGTAACAAGGAACATTACATTTGTGCAAATCAAATCGTATACATCTACATTATTGAAAGATGTGTAACATATTTCAAAACTTAATTTTTTAATTAATTGAGAGTGCTTGTTTAATGATGGTAGAATGCCACATTTCTGTTTTATGAAAAGATTTGATTTGCTGTATTGAAATAAGGACTCCAGCTACATAAGTTGATGATGGAGTGGTATTTATCGAAATACTGCAAAAGTAGAGGGCACAATCATGAAATCAGAGAATTTAAAATATTAATTTCTCCCTTTTGGTTTCTGCTTTTTCCTCAAAGGAAAACACAGGACGCCATTTACAGAGCAGATATGTATGCTGCAGAAGATTAGTTTCAGTTTGACTTTAAAGATTACAATGAATTCATGCATATCTGAGAATTATTCAATCATTCTCTCTTTGTATTTTTTTAAAAATGCACAACATTTTTCAGATATTTATCGAGTTAAAGAAAGAGACAGGCATAGGTTTTCCTCAAAACTACCCAAAGACAATGGAGGTAAATGAAATTGAGTTTGTGCTACACAAAGAGAATGATATTTGAACATTTGTCATCCATGTTGTTCAAAAAACAGTCCCAGTTCCTCACAGGTTATCAGAGCTTTCACCTGCCTCACTGTCAGCTGTTTATTTGAACTACTTTATACTGAAGAAACTGTTTGGAGAAAACTGTAGTGAAGTCTGAGCATTAATTCAGAAAACAGAGAGTTCAAAGTGATATGGACTTTAACAACAATATAACAAATGTTTACTTGGTAGAGCATAAAAGTATTTGCAAATGAATAAGATATGGTGTCTTCTTCCAGCATACCATTGTCCACTGTGGTAACTGGATTCAGTGCGATTGCTTGAAGTAGTTGTCTGGTATGAGTCAGACAGGTGACATGCAAGATTCTTCTGCCTGTTTCCCTCCTTCATATCGTAAAATTGAGGATGTTTTTGTTTCTGGTTTCCACAGTCAGAGCTAACCATAGCAACCTGTCCCTGCTCATTGTCGGCAGCTGCAAGGTGAGTGTGTGTTTGTGAGTGTGTGAAAGCACTGAGGCTACACTGGTGGGAGGATTTGTGGTGTCTGAAGTATGTGCTGGTTTGAGTTCAAAATGTCTTTCCAAGAGGTCTTAGTGTGAGAGTGAGTAGATAACCAGAGAGAAATGTAGCAGTGAAAAAACTTATGAGGCAGCCTTGTGTTTTAGTTTGGTCCAGTTTTTTCAGGCTCAAAAAATCAGCAGCATTCTAGAAATACTGTTGCTGTTACATCCACAGATCCCTTCTTACAGGGACTTGATCATAAAGGTTTGTTCTTCAGAAATTTAACAAAAAAATATATACATATCACAACGTTCATTTATTTGTTTTTTTTGTCAGAGTTCTCAGCCAACACCACCTTTCAGTGGTGCAGGGCTGGCCCTGACTATGTTGGTGCCCAGGCAAGATTTTAGATTGAAGCCCCCCAAAAAATGCAACAATAGCACCTCCAGTACACAAACTTCAAATATGAATTCACACTAAAATGAAATGCAACAATGGTACCTCTAGCCCAGACAAAGTCCTCTCAGTCCTCCAGACAAAAAGGCAAGAGGGGGATCAAGGCGCCATTCACTGAGTGTTTGGTGGCATGATCTGAGGTAGCACATGAAGTTTAGTGGCTGTTGGGCAAAAATTGACCAGTAAGGCTTTGAAAAACAAACCAGATCAAAACCCATGCAAATCAATGGGAAAAAAGAGAGGGAAATGCTAAGAAGGGAGAACATATTTCCACAAGTTGTTAACAAGCACACAAAAAAAGTCCCACTCATTTGGTGCCTGCCTATGTGGCCTTTGCCCCTGCATTGGTAGATGAAGTTTGCTCAGTTGGGGAATGGACAAAAGCAAAGGTGCACATGTCTGAGGGGCACTCAGGGCCAATGAATCCAAAGAGTGGATAATGAAAATCCCAATTCAATTTAAGAGCAGGTCAGACACTGCCAACTCAACAGGGACCAGCAGAAGCATTTCAGTGAGACTCCCTCACATGGACTATCAGAACATCTAACCAGAGTCAACATCAAGTCACAATGAGTCATCACTTACCACAAACCATTCACACCTTAATGTTGTATGACATCGTCATTACATCACATGTGACAGTGGTAAGGAGCGCTACATCAGTGAATCAGCAAGGACCCTGGACAAGAGATGGAATGAACAGCAGAAACAGACATCATACCAAAACCACTCACAGCATGCACTGGGAAGAGCTCAAAGATCAGTAGTTAGGAGGGGGGCAGGAGAAAAATCATCAGACAGGTTACAATTTCTCCCCATATACGACCATCTATTATAACATGAAATTGTTAAAGCTCAGTCAATTGATCTTGACATTCCTTTGAAGTTTATGATTCCATTTCAGATAGGTGTTTAAAAATCCAATTTGTAAACTCACAAAAGATGGACAGTGCAGGAATCAAACCTGTGCCCTGTGTGGGTGTGAGTCCTCAGTGGCCACCATCAAGATAGTGTGGTACCTTTAGCTCTGTTGAAGTTGACACATGGAGTGACAAGGTCCTGGCTGAATAACTGTTTATTACAGTAGTAGGATGGCTGTCTTCAGTCTTGGAGAAGTGAGTGGACTCTGGGCATGACACATGGATGGCAAGCAACTCAGTTACAGGAGCCCACTGACTCACGCACAATCAGTTCCTTTCCTCAGTGACTCAATGCCCCATAACCTCCACCAGAGCCAGTCATCGAGGAACTATTCCCCATTATCTTCCTCTCCTCTTTCTCCATCTGTGATTCATTTGGGCTCCAGTTTGCCCCCTGCTTCACTTTTTACAGTGGCCTCTCCGCTCCTCCTCCTTCTACTTGGCTTTGAACATGACCTCAGTTTAATGAAGCAAGGAGCCTCCCTTTCCACTTGCCACTCAAAACCACTCCTAAGTGGCGTAACTGTGAACCATTCACATTTCTGCGAGAATCAAAGACATACATGCCTATACAGAGATGCATCTGCAAATTTATTGGCAGCTGAACAGTAAGATGAGTCAACAGGACTTGAAAAGAGAGAATACACATTCTCTGTGGATTCATGAAAAATGAGACTGTTATGCACCTAGAAGACCAAGATGTTTATAGATGGCAGAGAAAGATATTCGTTGGTAAAAAGCTACACAGTTTGGGGGGAATTCCACCTCATGTGTCCCATGACAAAATACATGGAACACCAGAGTTTGAGAATGCAGCTCACTCAGGAGCTAGGCATACTGAGAAGAGTATGCCTAGCTCCTGCACAGGGTGATCACTCTATCTGCGCTGCAAAACAAAAGTCATAAGTACCTTTGAAACTTATTTTTGATAAAATAACAAGGAATTCTGATCATTGTATAATTTTTCAATACCCTGAAACTCATCAGAATAAACCATGTGTACCAAGAGTAGGACAGTTTGAAATTGTTGAACAAGGTGATTTGTATTCAAAACACACAAAGTCACTTATTTTAACTGCTTACACTCTGCATCACAATTTACAGTGACAATATGAGACAGTATCACAAACAACTGAAGCACACACTGAGTGAAATTTTGAAACCCATGGTTTTTATGGCTGGAAATATTCTCATGCAAACACATTTCCCCAAAATTCAGCTTGGCATAGTTGATATCTTTGGAAATGTTTAGATTTCCATACACATTTTAAACATGGTTTTGAGGATGTGAACAAAGATTGGCTGCATGACATGTATGTGTAAAGACAAAAATGTGATTTTTCTGTCTCCTTTCCAGCACTGGACTGACATCTAGTGGAACCTCAGTAACATCATTCATTCATCCACAGCCTCTTGTTTATGTCATTGCAAAAGAAGGAGAGCCATTGTTAAGACACCATCATTGGGTACAACAATAACCAATGCAAATAGAGCAACTACATCAACATCTATCACCTTGTGTCAAGGCCGCTTTATAAAAGAGATGTCTACTTCTTAAGTTGGCTCACTTGTAAGAAAAAAAGATATTGTAATTTTATCTGTTACTGAGTCCTGAAATGTGTTTTCAATATAGTGGGGTGATATTTTACCTGTTCAAAAGATTATTATCTAGGATGAAGAGACTTTTTTGATACCAGTCATACATAAATAGTTACATTTTATTTAATATTTTTGCAGTGTCCTGGCTTGTTAAAGTTCTGGGGTTGGACCACACACCAACATGCTGCGTCTGAGTGTCACACCTCTTCTATGCAGCACACAGTCACCAGGCAAAGCTGAAAATGAATATTGTGGCCTTACTACTGCATATTCTTTTTCCCAGAGACTACATACAAGGCCTCACTAGTACACGTCTCCATAATATTATGCAGCAGCTCCATGGTAACTGGGCAGGGTTTGGCTCAGGCCTAGGCTCTCCCAGCCACAGATCCTATATGTGCCTCTGCATAAGTCTGGTATGCAACAGTTACTCAAGCATGTGAAACTGTGTTGGGGTCAGGTCTTGCAGACTTGCTAATTGCCTGCAGAGGGAGAGCCTGTCTGCACATAGTGGCTCTTTAACTTGAATGTGAGGCCACTCCTCTCCCTATTGGTCCTTGGAAATAATAAGACTGATGATCAAGCAACAAATTAATAGAATTCTTGATGAAACTAAAAAAGCTTCCTTGACATTGATGACAGGGGCTACTGCTGTCACTTAGAAAAAGAGCATAGCATTTTATATAATATAATAAAGTCAAAGCAGGGCCAATGACAATTTTGAAGGTTACAACCCGTAACCCTGGCTCCTAGAAATTACTTTTACATACTCCTAATATGCAAAAGCAAATAAGTTTTGACAGAAAACATATTAAATAAATGCATCTGCCAAGACGAAAACTGTTCATTTGAAAAACAGTCAATGTATTTCATTTGTTTTCCAGAAAATATTCTCTCTTGCAATACAATCTCCGCGCATAGCAATTAGAGCATGATTCATGTTTTTATGTATGTTTTATATTTTCATATAATTAACACTGACTTAAAGATGGTATGTGTTTACTTTATTAACATTTAACGAAAATCACAGTCTTTCTCTAAACGTACTCAAAGTGCCTTTTGTTACCGCACAGGGGATTTAAGATACAAAACATTGTCTCTTGTGTCAAAGTCCTGTACATTGTACCTACACTCCACCCTGAACACCTCCCTAGAACTACCATGCAGTACATAACATGATGATACATGATCATTACTTACCACTTTCACATATTTTCTGGATTTCTACTACATTCTGGGCCATAAGGTATACCCCCATAGCCCCCATGAGGCAGGAGAGGCCCCGCAGTCCCACAGGACCCCGCCTTTGAAGAATGCATAGTAATACAAGTAACCTTGGGTAACTTACATTAAAATTAAATAGGGCACATTTATGAGTGTGTACGGCACATTTATGAAGAGGCTATAGCAACTCGAAAGGAAAATACGTATTGTTTAAAATCTCTGCTAAATTAATTAAATTTAATTATTTAACTTCATTTAATTTATGTAGGGGCTGTGTGTGACTGTCCTGTTTTCCAATACAGGGGGCAGGACCTCTTCCAGTAGGGGCAGGGCCTGAGGCCTGTACAACTAAGCAAGTTCAACTTAGTGTGGCTTTCTTATCTGGCTTCACTGAGCCTAAAATTGGCCGTCCTGGATAACTGGTATCTTGAAGCTGGTTATCAACTAGATCATGTGAAAGAGGTGGAGTTGTTCGTTACAAGCAACATCATCATCAGAACCATGAATAAAGTACTTAATATGATATGAGATGAAATGGTGATAGCAGATACCTTTGGGAAAATTCAGTTATAGTGACAGAAAAAGTCATATTCAATGTAAACAATATACATATATATAAGTTGACTAAGCTAGTTGATAACTAGTTTCATGAAACTGTTAATCCAGGATCACCAATGTAAGGCTCAGTGAAGCCAGGTAACCCAAAGAGAGCCAGACTAAGTTGAACTTCCTTTGTGGTACAGGCCGCTGGTCTCTAGAATCTCAACCAAAAGTCTCAACCCCAATATACAGCTGGTTTTTAAAATACTAGACCAAGACCAGCAATTGCTAAAGCAGTAGGGATTTTAGTTTAATACCATGTGTTACAACTTTTGTTAAGATTTTGCGATATTTAGTTATATCTTTGGGGTGACATAGTTGGTTTTGGTAGAGGTAGGTATTTAATGTATAACATAGTCTATCATATCTATCATATTTTATATAGTCGGTATGGATTTTTTAAATCAAAATCTGCAAAGTATTTAAAATTAAAGACCAAGAAATGAAGGTAAAATGAAATCCAGTAAAAACCAAAAGATTGGGGTGGGGCAATCTTCGAACAGGAAATACTTGCAATGAAATCCAGTCAAAGGCCAGTGACAAAGGATTTAGAGTAATTTAATGTTAAGGATATTAACATTATATAAATGAAGCAGTGCTGCCAATTGTTATCAGATTGTGTTTATGATATATTCATGCATCAAAATCTGCTATAATATGGTGAAAAGATGCTTCAAATTTTTTTTATTTAAGTCAAATTTTCATTGTCCCACTTTAGAAAATGTGATTTGAAATGTGGGACAGCATGGTTTTACTAATGTGGGACGGTCATATACGTTCTTAAATTTGTGAAATATGCATTAAATGTACAAAACAAAACAAGTTATTCAGCAGTCTTACTCTTGTAATGCTAATGCTAACCCTAACCCACAATAGGAAAGGCACATAATCTGGGACAATTTGGCACAAACACTTTTTATATTCTCTTTTCTGATATGAGTAGAATGGGGGTTTCAGAATGTGCAGATGTTTTAGCTTAATATTGAAATATATTGCTGAAGTGCCAATTGCAAAAATTGTAAAAAAAAATAACAATGGAGTCACCAGCACTCACAGATAAGTTTACATCACCAAAAAATGGAATGGCATCTTCACCATAGCAACAATCGCTGAGGATCATGGGTAGGCTAATGTAGTCGCTTCCGCTATTGCACAAAACTGACAAAAATACTTGATTTCTAAACCAAAATTGCAAGGCCTTTTGAATTTGGTTTTCTGGATTTTCGTTTGGAAACAAAAAGGAATAGATCACGTGATTTCGTTTTTCGTTTTTGGTTTAAAATGAAAAAAGGAAAAACCCCTGTGACTTCCGTTTTTGTTTCCAACGCAAAAACGAATTGGCTTGATGTCCACAGACCTGCTCGATATTCAATCCAAAAAGCGAATAACGATAACATGAATCGGCAAAACCAAAAACGGGCCGGGTTTGATTGGTTTTTCGTTATTTGATTCTGACACCAAAAACGATTTTTTGTTTTTTGTTTTGAAACAAATAACAGATTAAATTAAACAGAGAGCCGGGGCTAGCTGAGAGCCGAGCGGAGGCTAACTGGTTATGCTTCCTTTCGGTCATGCTGCAGCTAACGCTCCGTTAGCCTTATTAGTGTCGCCACTTTCTGTATCCGCCGTTTCAACTTTAAATCCCTCTAGCATCTCATATAGTCTTATGGTTGTAATTTGCAGTCGCACAGTGTGCAAGTAAATTATTTTTCCACTTCGCACATATCTATTTTTAGGTACAAATGTGAGTGAAATACTCGCACTGTAGAGCCCTGTGACAGGTCATGTGGGTTAAAAGTGTTAAAAGTGCACAATTTTGATGACACAGCTGTGAGCAAGCCAGCCTTATATGACAAACATCATCTGATTCACATGAAATTTTCAAGGTGTGCTCTAAAGTTGATATACAGCAACATGATGTTTATTTAATGCGTGTTTTCTAGCACCATATAGTGGACACAGGAAATGATATTTAACTCCATGCAATGTTAGATAACAGACAACTAAAGTTACACGTCTCGTGGCACCGTACATTTAAACGTACAACAGACATGAAGTGCAATCAGGCAGATTCCCAGAGCCATGGAGACAAGCTTTGTGATTCATCAGCTTCCAGAGAGTCCCAGAAAATGCCATTTTATTGACGTGATACCGGTGGCTTGATTACTGGGCGTTGTGATGCAAGCTTACAAAAACAGCCTGCTTGAGCTTGGCTCTTCCTACTTGGTCACACCGACATCAAAGTAAGACGTATTTTCATCTCTGTTATCGTTGAGATTTGATGTTTCACCATGACAGAGGAAGTAGCTATAACTTTATTGTACATGCTCCAGTCTGCACCAAACTTTACATCTTTGATAAGAGTCCCGGCCTGAAAATGTCTACATGACAATATTCCATCAGTGATGCAAACTGGCTGAATAGCACCCTCTACAAAACTGTAGCAAAGTAGCCCCAGCAGGAGGCAAAATAGTGGACAAAGGAAGTGATCTTTATCTCCTTCTTGCACTGTCTGAGAACAGCCTGGGTCTGAAGACATCTACATGCCTGTGACAGAAGCCCTTCGATTGCGCTGCAGCCCAACGTGTGCGTAGGCGCGAGGGCCCGTTCAATGCTGCTTGCAGCTTTAATTAGGGCCTGAGCCCCAAAGGGGTGAAGACCCTCTTGTATCTGTTCTGTTTCTTTCTTTCTTTCTTTCTTTATTATCTCGCCACTTCAGACCTAAATTTGACCCCCTAAACATGCTCAAAAACTCACCAAATTTGGCACGCACATCAGGTCTGGTGAAATATTTGATAAAATGTAAAAATTAACCCCCAAAGTGCCAAAATGTGCTCGAGAGCACCACCTATGTATCTAATATGGCCACCATGGCCCGTAGGAATGTCGTAGAGAGATCGAACCAAAACTCAATTATTCATCTCATCAAGACCTACAAATCATAGGCTGACACCCTTGACCTAAATCCAACAGGAAGTCCGCAATATGCCCATCAAAGTACGACTTTGCGCCAATTTTGGACCCCCAAGAAACGCTATCTCCTCCTAGGGCGTTAATGGTATCAGTTTCAAACTTTTATACATGACTTCATGACTTCATGATCACACTGTGCTGAACAAAACTTCTTGAAAACTTTGTAATAACTCGAACGATTTAGATATTATAAGCCCTGAAAGTTGTAGTGCCACATCACACCTTACAATGTAAAGCAATGGGGAGGCAATCTCTAGGCATGGCCTTTGTGTCAAACACATGGTTCTGGTGTCTCAACTATACGTCTGACCACTTTGAAACCTGTATCAATGGATTCGTGACAAAATTTCTGAAGAAAAATGTGATATGTAATATAAGATTTGGCCAAAGTCATGGGATTTATAAGGATATTTCACAAGAAGAGTACTCCAAATCCTGCTCTCCAACTGAGAGGGAGAAGGAGGGAAGAAAGGGGGCGGGGGTAAAGTCAGACCTGTCAGTCCAGGTCTGACAACATCTACATGCTTGTGACAGAAGCCCTTGGACTGTGCCATGCCCCGAACAGTAAAGGATAGAAAACACATGTAAATTCAAGATTTGTAGGTCAAAGTCTCGTGACTCATTTAAAGTTCAAATGAAGTTTGTATCTAAAACTATGTGGGAGCAGTAAATGTTCAAAAAAGTGTAACTTTATTGGACATGCTCCGGTCACACCAAACTTTACATGTTTGTAAAGTCAGACCTGTCAACCCAGGTCTGGAGACATCTACATGCCTGTGACAGAAGTCCTTGGACTGCGCCGCACCCAACACGCACAAGGGTGCGAAGGCCCGTTCAACGCTGCTTGCAGCTTTAATTAGTTGTTGTGACTGATTTATGACTCACTGACTTTTCAACTTTATTGTCAAACACAAACACTAGATTGGTTGTTACTAGAAAGTTTCCAGTGAGTTCTCTTACATTTGTTTAATCACTCAGTCGGCTTGAGCTCATAAAGGTTCAGTGAACCACTCAGTCACTTGCAATTAGACTTCAAAATTTGTGAGTATATAGCCTACATTGGGAGACCCCAAAGAAAGGAGCTTTAATGTCAACATATCACATGATTTATACGTTTCCTATGCATTTTCTTGGTATACGGAAATATATAAAGCACCACAAAGCTTATAGTCTGATAGAGGTACAGATCAGTGCTGAATACTAGAAAGATTGAACACTAAAAACATTCACAGATCTAAAGTTGTAGGTTCACATCAGAAAGTATGAATGCATGTATCAAATACATGACTTACACATGCTTATCTATATGTACGACATACAAAATAAAGTCTACAAAGTTGACATGTTAACACTTATTATTCTAGTTACTTTAAGCTTATTACTCAATATCGACTCAGCTTAAAAATGAACTGAAGAAATTCTTACAAGCCAGCAGCCAGACCCCCTGCACACTCATTCACTAATCGCACAACACACATGAATGAGTGAGTCCAGACAGCTCACTGTAACTTCAACAAGCAAACTATCCACAGCACATTATATGATCTCTGCTGCATTCTTGTTAAGGAGATAAATTCACACAACAGCCACAGAGACATTTAACCATCAGAGATGAAATTAGCAACCAAAGAGACAGAGAGAGAGAAGCTGTATCTGACTCACGTTATCTGATGTTTTCTTCTTTCTATCATGGAGATGAAGTATCCATGTCATAGCGTCCATTTGTAGCTGTTGGTCATCTTGTTTGTTAGTTAACAGAACTTTGTGGCTGTTGCTTAACCAGTCTGATATCATTAGCAACAATGACAAACAAGCTAACTCTCCTGGTTGTTTCACTGGTTGCTTCCCTCTTCAGCCTCCCTGGTGGCGTCCTGCCACTGCTGCGCTGCACAGTCCAGGTCCATTCTCACCGTTAGCTTAACATCAGTCCTTCCATGGATGTATAAAGAGTCCTTCAGGCTTCTACAACAAGCCATCTGTTGTGTTAGCTATGCAAGGAGCTATCTACTGCTCATTATCTACTGCTGCTACTCTGCCTTACAGTGGAGAGAATTGAAGATGAAATCTGGAAACTATCATTGGACCAACGCAATGTCAATATTGTATTCTAGTTGTTGATTGGTTAGGGAGGACGTCCTCCCTTGGAGCGTCATTTTACATGTCTTGGCCAATCGTACATTAGCATGACAAAAAATACATTACATTAAATAAATTAAATTGATGTAAGAGATCCCGCCCTGTGGAGGATAGCCGGCACCTGTCCTCTGTCCCCCACTCACCCTCACTCTCCCCCACTGCCCCCCACCACCACTTCACACACACTGCTCTTTCTCCGTCTGCCCTGCAGGTGTCACTGTTGAAACATTTTAACCAGAATTTCAATACTGCATTTTTTCCAAAGAAGAGAGAAAAATATTTTATAAATAATACTGAGATTTGGTAATGGTTTATTTCAACCAAATATTATTTTTTATATTTTGCCTCTATGGACCAGCCTCCACTGGTGTGGGTACATACCAGGACCAAATGAAGTATGTTAGCAACAGTAGTATATGTATTAACTTTGTATTTTTATATCATGTCAGAACCACACACACTTATATGGAGGAATGAGCATGTTGATCGTGTGGCAAAAAATAATAAGCAACTGAGAGATAAAGAGCCATTTTGACATTTTGTTTGTTCTTATCGGACACCTTTCAGTGGACCTGGCTTTAGTAACCACCTAGTCATATTATCACCTGTGCTCCCCATTTCTACAATGTGTATACAGAGTCAGATTTTAAATTTAAGATAGGTGGAAACCTCACAGCTATGGCATACATTTGCTAACATGGTTGTTCCTCCCCATTCAAACACAGATGATTTTTATTTCTGTATTTTTAAAATCTGTTTGTGATGTTTATTTGTTTAGGATAAATGCAATGTTTATTACCTAGTTCTCCTCCTCTTCCTCCTCTGAAGATCATTGAAGGAGCTCTTGTTGAGAGCGATAATCTTCCTTGTGTTTTGTTTCCAAAACACAATGCCTACAGAAAAGATAATGGAAGAAAAATTGATTGAAATTTGTTTTCCAAGGGACAGCTTAAGCCCAGTGCTGGTGCCCATAGAGAATCTGTGCTTGTTTGCTTTACCGTATAACAACCTTATTACGTCTCTCCACATATCATATCCCAAAATATAATACTGTCCTTTTTTCTAATTAAAACATTTGCTTTAAGTTTTTAATTGTTATATGAATGTTTTGGGCTGTCAGTCCTTGTACTCAGAACTCAGCCTGTTAACTTGAGAGTTTTTACCTTAACCCCACCACACATCCACATCTATGGGGCTAGAACAGTGACATTTACATTTTGGCATTGAAAATAAACTTGGCATTCAAAACAAAACCTGAACTGAAAAAGAAAACATTGGCATTGAACCACTTGTATTGGAAAACGTTGTATTGGCACTGAAATAAGTATTGGCACTGAAAAAAGTTCCACTGAAAAATAAAACACGGACATTAAAATCTTACAATTTTATTATCTTATTTTATTTTTATTTTATTTCTATTTTTTTGCATGATGATGTGTTTTTCAATGTCAGTCTTCAGGTTTTTTCTTCATATCTGTCTTTATTCAGTGACAGATTTTTTTTATGCTATCAGTATTTTTTCAGTGTCACCGGTTTTCAGTTTCAACTTTCTGTCACCGTTTTGGCATAGGGAGGAGGGCCCTTGCTGGGCCTACATTACCCAGTGTGCCTTATGATATGACGCAGATTGGATATCCCAGAGTGAGGTGTCATGGCGGAGATTTTGAGCCAGACTGTTGTGATTTTCACACTATGACTGTTAATATCTCACTTTATTAAGATTAAATATTTTTCCAGGTGAGAGAGTAACCATGTAGATTCTAAATACGTGGTCAGTTTATCCAAATAACAGCTGTACGTAAATCTGCTGCGACGTTTTTGGACATGTGAGGAGCAGCTAGCTGGGTGAAAGCAGCCAGTCATCTCAGCTGCTAGTAGAGTCCTGCGTCCTGTGTCTCCGTAGCATTTTGATATACAATATAATCATCTTGGAAGATAAATGTTAGAGTAACATATTAATTGTAGCTGCCACATTAGTTTGTATGAATGTACAGTGAAGCTTCATGTTCTTTCTGGACAGAACACCACTGCCTATGGGGCTCCATATGTACACATATCACTACATTTACATAAATATAAATGTATTAAAACAAATAGATCAGTCTATATTAAATTTCGTTTTATTTTATTAAGCATCTTCTCGTCCTCACGCTCGTCCGTCGCAGACAATTTTTTTTTTGTTTTCTTGCATCAGCAGTTCATTTTTAACCTTCCCTGTCATGTTGGGCACTGTTGCCTCCTGTTGTGCAAATTCCACATAGAAGGTAGTTCCATCCAACAGCAAGCTCCCTCTCTCCACTCTGCCTATTATTATACTCCTTTCAAGACACAGAGAAAGATGGGGTGGACAGAGAGAGTTCCAAGTGTTGAGTTTGTACAAATCAAAAACAAATCCTTGCTTATTTATGTAAGCAAGAAAGCAAAAAATGAAAATACTTAGTGAATTAGGTTTCATTTATCAGTTGTGAAGTCCCTGTGTTGATGATAACACTTATGTTATGCACCTGGCTGCATAGCCACACAGATTAGGCAGCTATTAACATTTTTTCTCTGCATGATATCAGTCTTGAAAGGCTTTTATTCAATCTGTTTTTCTTTAATTCAAAAGGCTTGTATTGAAACCATTTTAAATAGGGGCAGTACCAATGGGCATTTAAAAAAAAAAACTTCTCTAAATACTAGTTGGTAAGTCGTTCCGGTGTAACTTAAGGTAAACTGGTAACGTAAGCAGTTTACAAGTTTATGAGTTTCACCTAACGCACCGTTAGTCCAACCTAAGGTCATGTAACCGTGGACCCCCAGCCATAGTTGTAGAAGGTCCATCTCCCATTTGCATGACAAGGGCATTTCTCACTAACTTTTGGGGGGTAATCGAAAAAAATTGTCATACAACTACATTCATACCCTTGTAATAAATCATAGTATTTTTTTTTTATATATTCTTTGGTTTCATAACTCATAAAGTATCTTCCTGCACATGGGATTGGAGGTCCAACAGCAGAAGCAGCTGAAGCAGCAGGCCTTGTGGCAAAATGAAACGGCACTGCCGTTACAGGCTTTCTTGCTGGTACAGCTGAAATGATAAATCAATTAATCCATTAGTTGTCATCTATTAAATCACTTGCCAACTATTTAGATAATTGCTTAATTGGTTTCAGTATTTAGACAAATAAAACAAAATTTTCTGATTCCAGCTTCTTAAATGTGAATATTTCCCGGTTTCTTTAGTCCTCTATGACAGTAAATTGAATATCTTTGGGTTGTGGACAAAACCACACATGTGAGGATGTCATCTCGGGCTTTGGGAAACAATGATCGAAATTTTTCGACATTTTCAGACATTTTATTGACCAAACAACATATTGATTAATCAAGAAAATAATCGACTGATTAATCTACAATGAAAATAATTGTTTGTTGCCGTCGTACTTGCAGGTAGGTGAGATGTGGGGCCATCTTCATCCCCACACACCTCACCTCGCTGGCCCACACTGATGTCATCTATATAGCCGGTGGGGCCAGACAAAACAACCTCACCACTGTCCATTATCAAATAATTCGTAGATGAGATGGAATCAGCTGGAAGTGATGACAAGATTTTTAAGTTTAATATTTTCCCCATATTTTTTCTCTCTCTATCTCACTCATTCACTCACTCACACACACACACACACACACACACACACCTCATACCTAGTCCTACTCCCCAAATAACTTTCCTCTCCTTCACTCCCGTACACATACATCCCTCACAGTCCCACTAGCTCTTAAAGTCCAGATGAAACAGCATTTCAAGTATAGAAATTCCGTATCATGACATATTTCCAAATTAAACAGGATAGACAGGAGGAACATAACATTGGGAGGTGTTTGATTTTAACGTTAAAAAGTGGGCGGCTAACTAATGAATCTCAGCTCTGTGCCGCTAAAAGTTGAAGACTGATTGATGGGTGTATGTCATATTGAAATTGATGGGTTCAAGCCTATGTAAGCACACGCCATATTTTGTTTTACAAGAAGAAAACATGATTAGATTTGGATATAATAATACCAAAAAAAGATTTTTCGTATTTTATTGGGCCTTTATTGTTAAATAAGTGCACAAAATGACCAGGGATGTGATCTAAAAGGGTTGAAAAGGCATTTTTCATTTCATCTCCACTTTACAAGTATGTTTACCAAAGTCAGGAGTCAAATTGTGTAGCATCAGTAATTCAGAGCAAGCTGAAGGGCTTTACAGTATAACATTACATAATGCAATATAAGGGTTTGGACTCAGTTGGCAGGTGAACTTGGGGGTATGATCAGAACATTGCTACTAAGTGGTACTAATCATTTGTTGTGACCTGCCTTAATTTGTCAGATGCATTGTTATATGATGGAGCATGTTGTATGGGGTGTTTACACTGCTTGAGATGTGACCAGTGTCATAAGTAGGGACAGGAAAAAATATAGCTTGTTACACTATTATAAAGAAATGAATTCTTATTACACATACAGTGCTGCTTGAAAGTTGAACTGCTTGAAAGATTTGCTCTATTTCTGCATAAATATGACCTAAAATGTGATCAGATTTCCAATCAAGTCCTAAAACTAGATAAGGAGACATCAGATAAACAAATGAGACAAAAACCTTACACTTTAATTTATTTATTGAGGAAAATGATCCAATGTTACATATTTGTCCGTGGCAAAAATATGTGAACCCCTAGGATTATCAATTCATTTGAAGGGGAAATTAGAGAGACCATTTCTAAAGAGTTTGGACTCCACCAGTCAGCTGTCAGGCAGATCATATACAAATTGAAGACATCCAACACCATTGTTGCCCTCCCCAGGAGCGGTCGAACAACAAAAATCACACCAAGAGCAGGCGTGTAATAGTCCAGGAGGCCACAATGGACCCCAGGGTAATGTCTAGGAAACTGAAGGTCTCTCTTGCAGTTGCGACAGTCGATGTTAACGAGTCCATCAACAGGAGAACATTGAACATCAGTGGTGTGCATGGCAGAGTAGCAAGGAAAAAAGCCACTTCTCTCCAAACGGAACATGACAGTGACAAGAGCAACAATTAAACATAAATAATTAATAAATAATTGCATTGTGTAACAGTAGAGGTTGAATGCTATGCAGAATCTTAAGTCAGGTTTGATGAAATATAAGACAGTGACAAGTGCAGGAATTAAATGAGGGATGTAAAATGTAAAGTCCAGTTTGTTAACCCCGTCTTCATCGCGTTTACACAACCACACACACACACACAAACACAATATTGGAGTGCTTTAGTGGATACCGTGGCTCAATATTAATTGAGGAAGACTGTTTTTTAAGAAAACTGATTTTACATTAAATATACTCAGCCACATATTCTTGGGAACATATAATTAGATGAGCAACTTCACATTTTACAATCACAGGCTATAAAACGCCTTTTCTTAACACAGATAGTGGCGTTTGGATTCAGGTTGTGGCGGACAGGTTGCAATTTGAAATGGAATGAGGCCCACTGATGGCAGACAGCCCAAACCCAGTAACGGAACGTGCTATATCCGCCCACAACACAATGCTCTTCCCTAGCCTACCGCTATAAAAACCTGACAAAAAAAACGTTATTTCTCAGAATCAAAGGAGAAATCATTATGACTGATGGCCTTAAGATAAACATCATATTGTTGAGTTACTAAGGATACGTTGGTGTTATTGTGTTGAGAAATTTTAAAGATATTAAGAGAAAACCTTAACATGGAAAATACTTCCAGCCGGTGGGTATTCCGGTCAGCCAATTGCAAAGCTTCAAGTTCTGTTTACTACACAGTTTATGGCTGATTGAGTTTATTATACAGACACACATTATTTTCTTTACAGTTCAATGTAAAGTACAGTACGTTGATCCTGATCGTTACCACCAACCTGCAGTATATAACGTTATACTGAATACAGGTTACGGCCTTAGCTGGTGTCTTCACCATAGTAACGGTTGCTGAGGATCATGGTAGGCTAACGTAGCTGCTTCCGCTATCGTACAAAACTGACAAAAATACTTGATTTCTTAGAATCGATGGTGAAATAATTAAAACGGATGGCCATAACCTTTTGTGTTGTTGAGTTATCAAGGAGACCTTTGTGTTTTGGGTTAGGGTTTGTTTTGTGTTGAGAAATGTTAAAGATATTAAAATCCACAGTGAGGAAAATACTCATATGCATCCTCTCCGGTCCACCCACCGGACTGGTAGAATTAAGATAAAAAATAAAAACAAGGATAATATCTTGTGATTAAATGTTGAGTGATGTGGCGGTTATAGTTAAAAATGAATAACAAATGATTACAATTAGTGGGTGGGTGGGGGATTTCCATGTTTCATAATAAGAGGTTTGGTGTGTCGGTTTAACTGGTGGTTGAATTAACTGGTGATAGAGGCAGATGTTTCTTTGGCGTGGCTTTTCAGGACCCCTTGTTGACTAACCAAGAAATAAACAGACTCATCACTTTGTTACTCGCACATAAAAACAGGTTGTTGGGTGTCGGAAAAAAAGTGAAAATAGTAGATCTCTCCATTATGAAAACATCTGTCGTCTGGTGACGTAAAAACAACCCATGCTGGAGTCGAACAGTATTTTATAAAAATGTTGTTCTATACGTACAAATTGCACTTGTATATTTTATGTTGTGGCACATACACTGCTAGAAGATTTTGTTTTCATTTTTAAAGGAGTCCTTTAAAAATACGAAGGCAGCGAGGAAGACGAGGACACAGTCAGATAAACACGTCACAATAATAAAACCCGAATGTAGCCAAAATATTATGCTATAAGGTGTAATATATAGCTTCACAATATATTCTAACAATCCTGGCATCAGTCAGACCCACTTAACAGCAAATGCAACACACCAGCCCTGCTGTTAATATATAATTTCATTAACACTATGGACAAAGTCAAGGTCAGTATGCAATTCAAGCGTCATGTCTTCTCATAGTAGCTACAGTGACCCAATACTGTGCCTAAAGGAAGGACAACAATAATGATTTGTAATTATGCACAGATAGTCCCCCTCTATGCAGGGGTGATGCACACAGTGTGATACCACAATTTGCAGGTGGTGCACTCAATCTGAAAGGAAAAAGAAAAAGCAGACCTTAGATAATTGTCAAACATTTTGTTTGGTTCAGGTCACTCATCCAGAGAAGGACATACAGTGAAAACATCAGACATTACTATATTATCAATTAAATTTGCGTGTCGGATGCTGGTTGAAAGTCTTAGCTGTGGTCCTGTGTGTGGAGTCAGTGTGTTCTTGTGATCCCTAAGCTGCACCAGTGTCCTCAAAAGGTTGAAAGACATGCAAGTCAGGTGAATTAAGCTACACACACACACACACACACACACACAGGCTGTGTAATGACATTTCACCCAGTGATATTGAGATAACCTATCCAAGGTGGATCCCAGTTGTCCATCCAAATGGCAGTCTGGAGTTCAATTACTCCTCTCACCCAGTTATCTATATCAGCCCCTGTGCTCTCCTCCCCACATGCCTGACACAGCTGGGAGAGGTCATCTGTGAAAATACAGACATAATGTAGTCAAATGCCACTACACACAACATTTAAGCATACCTGGTAGAGTACTGCATACCTGTGTTATTTAGCAGGGATATCGCCATGTCCAGCCTCAACCTGGCCACACCTTCCTCGTCCACAGGGTACTGGACAGTTTCCTGCTGCAAGATTTGCTCTGCAAGCTAAAAAGTTTGATAGGTATAACACTCATCCTAATAACGGATGTCCACAGAGATAATCACGTTGTTACCTTGCATACAAACATGCCACATGATGTTGCATCCTAATAGTGGAGCATGCCCACCTCCCAACTGCAGGATGGTGCCTGTGGACCAGTGCTCTACACAGAGAACAGAGTTAGCTTAACTTATTTTTATACAGTTAGCCTGTCTTAACTTCAGCTCATGTGAGATCCCTTGCAATTCAAGATGAGTTAAATAATGTTAAAAGGCTTTCACAGGGACAACCTCATATTAGCCTCGGTAAACAGTAATCACAAGGAATATGATCTAATGTGCTTTGTTGCTACCTCAATATTATCCAAAGTGCATGAAAACAGAAGCCAGTCTAATGCACACATTACAGCCCATACTTAACTCACCTTGTTACATCTTTGCAGTGGCTTCACTTCCCAGCTCCTGTCCTGGGGCCAGGTCCAACAGGTTTTCACTGTACACCTTGTATGGCCCGATCTTGGAGAATAGAGTCTTTTTCTCCCTGGCCATATATCCCTGATTACTGTAAAAATATCAATGTCAGTTATTTGTGAAATGCACAATTTAGGATGTAAATTGTGGAAGTGTACTCACCAATTTCTGTTGCAGTTTGAGGCCCCACATTGTGGCTTGTGGCTGGGCTGTGTGTTTCAGTGTATGTTGGGCCAGCCAGAGGAGAAGGATCCAATACTTTTAGTAAATTGGCAGGGATCCTCTCCTCTGGCTGGACATAATGCACAATATGGTCAGTGTTGACTCTGTGTGAACACTTGCCCTTGTCCGACACAAGGTCAGCACTTTTCCCCTCAAGTTTGGAAATAATGAAAGGTCTGAACATGTCAAGGTCCATTTTTCCTCCTTTTCTCTGCTCTCGTCTGATATTTCTTCGCATCACCACATCCCCCACTTTGAAGTGGTCCTCCTGGCCCTTCTCCTCTCTTGCGGACTTTGTCCTGGCTCTTCTTTATATTTTTGGTCACCTCCATATATGTTTCCTGCTGTCTTTTCAGTCCCTCGGGAATCTCCTCATTTTTAATGAGGGTTGTGACTCTGTCTTCCGTTACCTGCCACAAACCACAGATAGGATGTAGAGGATATAGGTGGAATGGCTGACTGTTCAAATTAAATTTCTAAAACAACACATAAGAGAATCTTACGTTATACTCCTCTGGTACCTCAGAGGGATACCTCGCCTCCCTCCCAAACATGAGGAAATACGGGCTGTATCTAGTTGTCAGCTGCTTTTTGGTACGAAGACCAAACATGGTGGACTGCAGGTAGAGGTCCCACCGTTGAGGGTTGTCCAGGACAACTTTGTTCAGGGACCTAAAAACAGAATTCAGGTACAGGCATGAATAGGAAGGAGAGAATTTGGGTACCCTGGTACAATATGACAACCTTTTTTCTGAAAATGTTACTCATTGCACGTTCAGATAATGACTGACTAATGATCATTCACATGTGAGTGACAAAATATACCTCTGTATTGTCCCATTTAATTTCTCCACAAGGCCATTTGTCTGTGGGTGGTACAGGGAGCACAAGCTCCTATCTATGCCTAGCCTCTCACAAAGGCCATAGTTGATCTAGAAACAATTAGTTGGACAAGAATGGAGGAAGTCAGCACAGCAACAATTAGATATTGGGGATCCATATTGACTCAATACTGTACCTTGTTGCAGAACTCAGTGCCCTGGTCATTAGCAGTCTCTTAGGTGCACCAAATTTGTAAAAGAAGTCCAGTATACAACTGGTCACCTCATCTGCTTTTTTGCTCTTAAGTGGGTAGGCCTCTGCTCATTTGGTGAAATAATCAACCATGACACATATGTACTGGTTGCCACCATGTGTCTGCGTGAGCTTACCCACCAGATCCATTCCACAAGTTCGAGAGGCTCAGTTACCTGTGAGGAATAGAAAAGAAAAAGTAAAAAAAATGAGATATGAGCATTATAGTAGGCTACCACTGTATCACTGTTGATGCCAACAATTCCATTACCTGTATGGGCTCATACTCCCTCTTCTCTTTAATACTGGCTCTCTTGGCCTGGCACTGTGGACACCGAGCAATCTGAACAGACAAACATTTCAAACTTATTACAAATGTGCAAATGAATCTCCCATATAGAGAACTAGTGGTAGGCTGTTGAGTGTGCAGTATCAGCAGGTATTAACACTTTTTGGAATTATCTGTAATGTGCTCTGTACAGCCACTACATTTGTATTCCACCTCAATATTTTGAAGATACCAACTCACCCACTTGCAAATGTCCTCCTCCATGGCAGGCCAATAGTACCTCTGAATGATGGCACTGTGGGTCTTCTCAACACCACAATGCCTGCCAACAGCACTGCAATGGAACTCCTCGAAGATGGAGTTTGCCTCCTCCGCACTTGTTTCTACCTTTACTAGGTTTTATTTCTTTTGTGCCTGCACAGATAGTACAGGTCTCCATCTGGTATTTCAGTGTCATGATATTAAATTATTGGGAGTTGTACCATAGCAGTTGATCATTGTATTGTTAGGAGTACATGGCATGCATCCTCACCTTTTATCCTGAAGTTCTCAGCCCTTCTCTTAATCACATACAGCTGTTTGCTGTTTAATGCTGCTGGATATAGGTTACTGGTTTTGGCATCCAGTATTTCTTTCACAATCTTTGGATCCATTTTATCTTACCTAATCCTACCTGCTTTCCCTTACCTTTTCACACAAACAATTATAATTCACACAATACACAAACGAAACGACAAATACACACACAGACACAAAACAGCCTCTCACAGAAACACACCTCACTTACTCAGCCACTTTCAGTCACAAAGACACTCAATCACGCACTATCACTCTCTATCACTCACTATAGCTCGCTATAGTGACCACATAGAGACTGTGTCTGTCCCCCGATTTATGTGGTTGGGGGACTGTGTCTGTCCCCCGACCACATAAATCAATTAAATCCAAAGTAAACAAAAGAAGAGTCATTCATGAAAATCTAGTAAAAATTAAAACCACTACTGCAATAGTACAACAAAATAAGATAATTAAATGTGGACTCTTGAACATTAGATCTCTTTCATCTAAAGCCGTTTTAGTAAACGATTTAATTTCAGATCATCATATTGATTTATTTTGTCTCACTGAAACCTGGCTGTGTCATGAAGAATATGTCAGCCTTAATGAATCCACTCCCCCCAGTCATATTAATACTCATATACCTCGAGACACTGGCCGAGGAGGAGGAGTTGCAGCCATTTTCAACTCAAGCCTAATCATCAACCCTAGACCTAAATTTAATTAGAACTCATTCAAAAGCCTTGCTCTTAGTCTCTCTCAGCCAACCTGGAAAACTTTACAGCCAGTTCTATTTGTTATAGTGTATCGTCCTCCAGGCCCGTACTCTGAATTCCTATCTGAATTCTCAGAGTTTTTGTCGTATTTAGTCCTTAGAACAGATAAAGTAATTATTGTAGGTGATTTTAATATTCATGTGGACGTTGATAATGACAGTCTCAGCACTGCATTTATCTCATTATTAGACTCAATTGGCTTCTCTCAGTGTGTAAATAATCCCACTCACCGTCTTAACCACACCCTAGACCTTGTTCTGGCTTATGGGATTGAAATTGAACATTTAATAATTTTTCCACAAAATCCTATTTTATCAGATCATTTTTTAATAACTTTTGAATTCCTATTACTGGATTATACACCATTAGACAAAAATGTCCTCACTAGATGTCTCTCTGATAGTGTTGTAGATAAATTTAAGGAAGCAATTCCATCAGTACTGAATTCACTGCCATGTCTCAATACTACAGAGGACTCTTATGTTAACTTTAGTCCCTCCCAAATTGATAATCTTGTTGATAGTTCTGCAGGCTCACTAAGACAAACACTCGACTCCATAGCCCCCTTAAAAAAGAAGATAATAAAACATAAGAGGTTAGCTCCATGGTATAACTCCCAAACCCGCAAATTAAAGCAAACATCGCGAAAATTGGAAAGGATTTGGCGTTCCACCAAATTAGAAGAATCTCGCTTAGTCTGGCAAGATAGTCTTAAAACATATAGGAAGGCCCTCTGTAATGACAGAGCCGCCTATTACTCAGCATTAATAGAAGAGAATAAAAACTGCCCTAGGTTCCTTTTCAGCACTTTGGCCAGGCTGACAAAGAGTCATAACTCTACTGATCCATGTATTCCTATTGCTCTCAGTAGTAACGACTTTATGAGCTTCTTTAATGATAAAATTCTAACTATTAGAGACAAAATTAACCACCTCCTGCCCTCAACAGGCACCGTTCTCTCCCCAAACACAGGAACCTTGGTAACGGCAGTAAATCCTGACATATATTTGGACTGTTTGTCTCCAGTAGACTTGTCTGAACTAACTTCAATGATTTGTTCAGTTAAACCATCAACCTGTCTCTTAGATCTCATCCCAACTAGGCTGCTTAAGGAAGCCTTACCCTTAGTGAGCACTTCTTTACTAGATATGATCAATCTGTCTTTACTAACAGGCTATGTACCACAGTCTTTTAAAGTAGCTGTAATTAAACCTCTTCTTAAGAAGCCTACTCTTGATTCAGGTGTTTTAGCCAATTATAGACCTATATCTAACCTTCCATTTCTATCTAAGATCCTTGAGAAAGCAGTCTCTAATCAGTTATGTGACTTTCTACATAACAATAGTTTATTTGAGGATTTTCAGTCAGGATTTAGAGCGCATCATAGCACAGAGACAGCACTGGTGAAAGTCACAAATGACCTCCTAACTGCATCGGACAAAGGATTTGTCTCTATACTTGTCCTGTTAGATCTTAGTGCTGCATTCGACACAATTGACCATCAAATCCTTTTGCAGAGACTGGAACATTTAATTGGCATTAAAGGAACTGCATTAAGCTGGTTTAAGTCCTATTTATCAGACCGATTTCAGTTTGTACATGTTAATGATGAATCCTCTGTGAAGGCAAAAGTTAGACACGGAGTTCCACAAGGTTCTGTACTTGGACCAATTCTATTCACCTTATATATGCTTCCTTTAGGTAATATTATTAGGAAACACTCCATAAATTTTCATTGTTACGCAGATGACACCCAATTATATTTATCAGTGAAGCCAGATGAACCCAATCAGTTAAACAAACTCCAAACATGCCTTAACGACATAAAGACCTGGATGACCTGCAATTTTCTACTACTAAATTCAGATAAAACTGAAGTTATTGTGCTTGGCCCTAAACACCTTAGAAACACATTATCTAATGATAAAGCTACTCTGGATGGCATTACCCTGGCCTCCAGCACCACCGTAAGGAATCTGGGAGTTATCTTTGATCAGGATATGTCCTTTAACTCCCACATAAATCAAATCTCAAGGACTGCCTTTTTTCACTTACGTAATATCACAAAAATCAGGCACATCCTGTCCCTAAAAGATGCAGAAAAACTAGTTCACGCATTTGTTACTTCTAGGCTGGATTATTGCAATTCCTTATTATCAGGCTGCCCTAACAAGTCTCTAAAGACTCTCCAGCTGGTCCAGAATGCAGCTGCACGTGTTCTGACTAAAACTAGAAAAAGAGACCACATTTCTCCCATTTTAGCTTCACTACATTGGCTTCCTGTAAAATTTAGAATAGAATTTAAAATCCTTCTCCTAACTTACAAAGCCCTTAATGGTCAGGCACCATCATATCTTGAAGAGCTCATAATACCGTATTATCCCACTAGTACACTGCGCTCCCAGTATGCAGGCTTACTGGTGGTCCCTACAGTCTTTAAAAGTAGAATGGGAGGCAGAGCCTTCAGCTATCAGGCTCCTCTTCTATGGAACCATCTACCGGATTCAGTCCGGGGTGCAGACACCCTCTCTATGTTTAAGAGTAGGCTTAAAACTTTCCTTTTTGATAAAGCTTATAGTTAGGGCCGACCAGGCTCGCCTTGGATCAGCCCTTAGTTATGCTGCTATAGGCCTAGACTGCTGGGGGACTTCCCATGATGCACTGAGCTCCTCTCTCCTCCTCCTCCTCTCCATCTGTATGCATTCATGTAACATCAATGCATGTCACTAACTTTGCTTCTTCCCCGGAGTTTTTTGTGCTTTCTCATCTCACAGGAAAACCTGAGTCCCGGGCCGAACCTTCGCGGTCCTTCACAGTCCTGATGGCATCCTTCCCTGGCTGTTGCTGCTTGTGCTTGTTGTTGTTGTTGTTGTGAATTTTTTTTTTCTTCTGTCCCCCCTCCCCCTTTCCCTCTCTCTTTCTCTCTCTCAACCCAACCGGTCAAAGCAGATGGCCGCCCACCAAGAGCCGGGGTCTGCTTGAGGTTTCTACCCGTTAAAGGGGAGTTTTTCCTTACCGCTGTCGCCAAGTGCTTGCTCATGGGGGAATTGTTGGGTCTCTGTAAATTAAAGAGTACGGTCTTGACCTGCTCTATGTGAAAAGTGCCTTGAGATGACTTCTGTTGTGATATGGCGCTATATAAATAAAAATTGATTGATTGATTGATTGATTGATAATTGAATTGAGAAGTTGTCGCAAAAGCTCTGTCAAAACGCCTAATCATCAAACCCACAAAGTTGTGGCATTTTAATCGACTTTATATAGCTTCCACTCCCCCCTCATCATTTCATTTACTACACCTTTGTATAATCACAAATACACCTGGACGCATAACGCTTTTCCACAGCTGACTCCACTGTGTTAGAACTGTGTGTGAACATACTCTGTATGTTACAAGCTGTTTGAAAATATAAACAGTTCTCACATTGACTTGACATCAGATTAGTAACGATATTTGATACAAATATGACACTGACAACAAGAACATTTTGTTAATGATTTATTGATGTTTGCTGTTACTGCCCTTAATAGGCTAATATTTGATATTGGCTCCGTTGGACACTGAACAATCTACACAACACACACAAACGTCATTTCAAAATTATGAGGGATAGGTTAGTGCAAATGAATCTCTATATTGAGAACTAATAATGTTAACTGAATCTATATAGACTATTGTATCCCCGTAGTGATTTTGGTTTCTACACCTGTGGGTGAACATTATCCAATTTCTGTCACTATTTGCTGAATGAAAGCTAACAGTCATGTCTAATATGGATGAATGAGCGTGCTGAATTGTGTAAGTATATCGATGTGATGAGAGAGATGAATGCCTGTAGCCTTCGATATGAAACATGATCGATGGTACATAACATTACAGATGTTGTAACAAATTAAACTGGGCGTTACGTTATCACAACTTGACACAGCCAACCCAGCTGCAAGCTAACTCCATGCTATGTACGAGTTGAACACATACATACCTCAGACTGTATGTTTCATTTATAGGCTGTATAAAAGTGGAAATAGTTCTCAAATTGACTTGACGACAGATTCATGTCGGAATATCAGACTATCAGCAACAACGTTTTGTGAACGACTTAATGCTACTGGTGTTTGCAGTATTTTGAACAGGCATTGACACAGTCACCTACCACCACCTAATGCACTGGAATATCACCAGTTAATTCAACCACCAGTTAAACCGACACACCGGCAGAAAATGTAACAGTGCTGCTAATTCTCAGTTTCACAGGGTTTCTCTGTTCGCTCGTCGCGTCTGCTTGCTGAGTATGATGAGAGACAGACAGACGCTGCATCTGAACTGCTCACGTGTGCCACCTGCTGGTTGTTGTTGCACACTGCAGCTACTCCTGGATAAATTATTTCATCCCTATCACTGCAGATGCGGCACTGAACTGAGTTATTATTATAGTTAACATCAATTTGGTAACATGTGGGAACCTCTGCTTGTCACTTCAGATAACAATGTTTGGGAAGGACGACACAGGCTATTTCCACATATATAATTAATTAGGCTATTAATTCACGTTACGAACTAAATAATATATCACACATTTTTCGGATAAAATATATTTAATGTCTAAATGAAAAGAAAAAAAAAATTTATATATAAGCCTGTTTATTTATTTTATTAGATCCTGTGCTTGCATAATGTTGGGTTTTTCATTTTTAATAGAATGGCCATTCTAGCCTCTTGGCTTTTATTTTGACGTTTTTACACTTCACTTCTGCTTCCTGTCTGTCCACCGCCCCACTGTCTGTCCCAAATGAGAAATGAAAAAAAAAAGCACCGTCTTTTGAATTTGGTTCTCTGGTTTTTCGTTTGGAAACAATAAAGGAATAGATCACGTGCTTTCGTTTTTCGTTTATAATGACAAAAAGGAAGAAAAACACGTGCTTTCCGTTTTTGGTTTCAAACGCAAAAACCAATTGGCTGAATGACCGCAGATCTGTTTATTCTTCAATCCAAAAAGGAATAACGATAAAACGAATTAGCAAAAACCAAAAACAGGCCGTTTTTGATTGGTTTTTCGTTACTTGATTCTGACACCAAAAACGGTTATCAGTTTTTGTTTTGAAACAAATAACAGATTTACCATTTTTTTGGTTTTTAAATTACAAATGAAATACGAATTATCCGATGATACCTGGACCGGTTCCGGGTCCCATCCCGGAAGTAGTAGTCATTCAATTTTACTGCGGAGGGGTTCCTCCACTCAACACCAACGATCTTTGTTGTAGGCAGGAAGTGGTGCGTTGACAGGTTACATAAGGTCGGTGAGCGGTGGTTACTGCTATTAATTTTAATATCTGCACATTAGTAAAAAATATAATCTGTCCTTCAATATGTCCGCCAGAAACCCAGGGACGAAGCTCGGTAAGTCTTAACGCTAGCCGGAAGCTAATTCTGTAAGTTAACTTAGCTGTAATGATTGGTTCGTTAAAAAAACACGTGTGTTCATCTCCGTTTTACTGTTATTTACCACAACTTTGCCTTTCACTGGAATTAGCTAACCTTTAATTAACAACTGTATTTTACCTTGCACCCATTTTCACCTTTCAGCGTTAAATAGAAATGTGTTTTATTAAAAACAAATCGCTAAGTTCAGCCTGTTCGTTTAATAAGTCACTTATTAAAGGTAACTGACCTGCTTAACATGGAAATGTTACTGTTACCCACTGTAGCATACATAGGCTACTGTAACACAGACATAATGTCATTACATAACATTTATAATAACTTAGAAACACTTTTAAACAGGCCCTGCGGGGTAAAGGTCACACACAGTGTCAGCTATATATCAGTTGCTAACTGCACTTTTATTATAACATACATACAGGCAACATACAGTTAAATATGATGTGATATGAGTGCTGGGACTACAGTCAGGACCCCTCATGACTGTGTAATTTAGAACTCATGACTACTCTTCTCTTCCTGCTCAGCTGACAAGTTAAACCCTGCTTGAACCTCAGCTCAAAACATCTCTGACAAGCTGTGATGAATTTAGCACCATGTTAACACATGTCAGTAGCTAACTTGACTTCCACACACAGAACACATCAGTCTCTGACATGTTGTAATATGTAAGTGGAGGTTAAATACATTGATTCAGTTACATCAGTTTCTTTGCCAGTTTTTCATGTCTTTACTTTCCCTGTCAAACAGTGGCTTGTTTAAAGTCCAGTTTACACACTGGGGTAGATGTTGGATGTTAAACATTGAATATCAGTCCATCTATGCAATACACCAGACCGCAGGTGTGAAAACATTCTCCAAATCCTAGAGTGAGATTTGAATTTATATGCACATCATTTGTTCATTGCTGTTTTGTGAATATCACTATTTGTGCTTTGCCGAGAATAACATATTTGTATTCAGGCACACCCCTAGCAGAAACATTGATGATTATATTGAATGCATCAAGATTAACCTTATTGATTTTCTCATCTGACCACATATCCCAAAATGTTGGACTATTCCTTTAAATCACTGCCTCTGTAAAATAATTACATTACAACAAAGAGTGTCAGTGGAAAGTCAAATGCTGTTTCAGAACATTTTGCAAGAGCAAGTACTGAAAAATCCTGAAAAATCTTTGGAGGGCAAAAATACTTATACACATGTATTCGTCTGTGTTTTCTGTTCATGTGAGTCAGACCTGGAGAGGATATTCAAAGTGAGAGTGAACACACAGGCTGTCCTAAAGAGAGCTCAGCACATCCAAGGACAGAAGATCGCCAAAAAACAGTGGCAGGTAGAACTCTCCTTTCACCTGCATCCAGTGTGTGTTATTCTGTACATAATGGGAGATGATGAAGTACAGTATGGGACTTGAATGTGAAGCATGGAGGTCTGCAGAGGAACAGGACCTCTTCATAAAGACACAGAGAAGAAATGTCAAATTCTATTACAGATCCTTAAAAAATAATGTGCTGTCCTCTGCTTTATATACAAGAAGTACCCCTTTGCATTAAATATGATAATTGTGTCATATTGGAAATTGCTGTGAACATTTAAGATGCTAAAATAATAATTTGCATCTGCAGCAATTTCAATATAGGTCATCTGATGAATATTATACATGGAATTATTATTCTGCTGTGTCTTCTCATTCCTGAATATTTTCCATATAAATTCATTATGAATAATTATCTTTTGATAATACAATAAACCATTAGTCTGTAAAATGGCGAAAATAATAACAAATTCCCACAGGGGCTGCAACTAACAATTATTTCATTATTGATTAATGTAGTTACTCTTTGGTTAACATGTTTCCATGACTGAAAGTGATGTCTCCAAATGTCTTGAAAACTCAAAGATATTGAGTTTACAAAGTTTACACGTTTCACATTTGAGAGGCTGAAACCTCAGAATGGTTGGTCTTGGTAACTTAACACTCGACTCATTAACTTAATAATGAATTTAAAATGATTGTAAAAGTTAGGGCTGCAACTAACAAATATTTTCATTATCGATTAATCTGTTGGTTATTTTCTCAATTAATTGTTTGGTCCATAAAATATCAGAAAAATGTTGATCACTCTTTCCCAAAGCCCAAGGTGACATCCGCAAATGTCTTGTTTTGTTAACAACCCTAAGATATTCAGTTTACTTTTATGGAGGACTAAAGAAAGCAGAAAATACTCACATTTAGAAGCTGGAATCAGAGAATTTGGTTTTTTTTCTTAAAAATGATTCAAAATGATTAATCGGTTATCAAAATTGTTGGCAATTCATTTAAAAGTTGGCAACTATTCAATTAATTGATTAATCGTTGTAGCTCTAGTAAAAATTGTCATTACCTAATTTTCTGTTGGTTTAATTGATAAATCTATTGATTGTTTCAACATATATTCACAACTGTGCAGTTAGCATGAGCAACCATAGAAAAGAGCATCACATACAGAAGATTAAACAAATAATTACATAAATAAGCATTTATATGTCTGCACCTTTATGCATAATGTGTGTGTTGTTTAATTATTTTTCTTTATTCTGTGCAATTGTGGCACATGCACTGTGTCCATGTCTGTCAATAAGACGTGTGTGATATGTATAAAATAGCTAGATAGTCTAAGGAAAAAGATGTCACACTAATGTCCACACTATTTGTTTGACAAAGCATTTGACAGCACTGAGATTTAGCTCTGAATATGAAGACAAACTAAAGTATTTGCCCTGATGTTAGGTGCCATGTTTTTGTTTATCCTTCAGGCCGCCTGGCTGCTGAGGGCTGTCACATGTATTGACTTGACCACTCTGGCTGGAGATGATACACCGTCCAACGTCCATAGGCTGTGTCTGAAAGCCATCCAGCCTGTCCGATATGACCTGCTCAAGGAGATAGATATGCACGACAAAGGTCTGCTGCTGCTTTACACACCACAGACAGACCAGGGTTCAGTCACTGCAGCTGACAGTTAACAGACAACTTTGTCATCTAAGGGATAGCTGATTATGAGAGCAGTGTTCTAAATCACTGAGCCAACAGACATTCCCAGTAATGAGAGGAAAAAATCTAGTAGACTAGACTAGTTTAACATGAGAATGAATGATATGTGTAAAAAGTGTTTGAAGGAAGAGAGAGTCTGTAAGTTTAAGAAATTGCAGTCAATGAAAACATGACAGGGACTCTCTATCAATTAAGGTTCAGATCTCAAAAACTGTTAGTCCTATGTGAAATGTACTTACATTTTGAGAGAGAGGAGGCTTGTGGCAACATAATGAGGCAAGATATGTGCTTGAGGAGTTAAAATTGTGGGAGTGAGAGCAGTTTAGAAAAACATTTCTGGTCTAAAATTATCTGTGCTCTCCACTGTGCCTGATCACATGACACACTGGTGAGACCTGAAAAAATCTGAAACACCCCTGACTTTGGGCTTAAATTGCTGAAAAACTACAAAAGATATCACTAAACAATCTGATAACTTTGAAAATTCAAAGTTTTGTGAACTTTTTACAGTTTGAATGGCGTCTGTAGGATAAGGGATGTCTGAGCAGTTGAGTGTCAAAGTGACCAAGGTTCCAACTCAGTTGAACGGATCGTACCATTGACTGCCATTATAAATTTTAATGTTTTAAAAATTATATATAGAATCACTGTAAGATGTTACAATAAAGTAAAATACAAGCAAACATCTGTTGAATGAGCTGCACAGATTGACAATTGAACGGTTTTTATAGCACAAAGTATGCAGCAGTTGAAAGGAGCCAAAAAATGAATGGAAGACGGAATAAGAACTAGAAAATGCAATTTCTGTAGAAATTACATGTGATTGCTGAAAGCTGAAAGTTGTATTACTGGAAGCTGAACACTACTGAAAAATCTAGCAAGAGTAAAATCAGCCAGAGGTGGAATTGAACCTACACCCTCATGTTAATAAGTCAGACATGCTATGCACTGAGCTAACATGTCACCCAACAATGCCAGGCCAGACTGTGCAAGAAATGTATCATTTGCAGTCTCAATAAGCAGATTGACATCACCTGTGGACACCTGCATTTTTTCACCTTCAACTCTACTGAGTTCTGCCCTAAGCAGGGTACGAACTCACAATCTTTAGATCTAAAAGGAACTCTAATGTGACATGAGCTTGAACCACTGGACTCCTCAGACACACTTTATGTAACAGAAAAAGATGTGTTTAAGAAGCATTTCAATGTACATTTTAGGTAATAATATTAAAGAGAACTCAAGTCAAATTGAATAATGGTACATGATAGCAGCACAAGATTTTAAGCGGGACGTCTGAGCAATTGAGTCTCAAAGTGACAAAGGCTCCAACTCAGTTAGACAATTCCTCCCATAAACTGCCATTATAAATTTTAATGCTTTAGAAAAATATATAAAATCACTGTAAGATGTTATAATAAAGTACAATACAAGCAAACATCTGCTGAATGAACTGCACAGATTGATGTTTGAATGGTTTTTATAGCACAAAGTATGCAGCAGTTGAAAAGGGCCAAAAAACATATGGAATGTGGAATGCTTAAAGCATTCATACTAACTAGTGTGACATCTGCAATTAAAAATGCACACCTGTCTGACACTTCAACTATTTCCAGGGTTGAAATTCTAGCTACAGATGTTTTTGAAATGCTGTTAGAAGATCTAAAAAAAAAGCTGATGTTATGTCTATAGCAGTTGATGAGTCCACAGACTAAACTGACACCGCACAATTGTGCATATATGTTCGATTTTTTTCATGGCAAATGATTCCGAGAGGAATTACTCGGCTTACTATCATTAGATGGACACACAACTGGCGAGATCAAATTTCGTCATTTTTCACAGACATTGGTCTGGATACAGAGCATGTGTGCATGCTTGTAATGGATGGGGCTCCATCTATGGCAGGGAGAGTGAGTGGTTTGGTAGCACGCTGGTCTGCTGTTGTACCTCAGATGATGTCCTTACACTGCATTGTGCATCAGACAGTGTTGTGCGCCAAAAAACTAAGCATAGAGCTTAAAATGACAATGGACAGTGTGATGGCTATAATTAATTTCATTTGCTCCACATCAAGCCTCCAACATCACTTATTCAGACATGTCTGCTGAAAATCATGATCTGCTTTTTCACAATGATGTTAGGTGGCTAAATAAAGGCAAAGCACTGAATTGTTTCTATGATCTCATAGAGGAGATCATAACTTTCCTCCAAAGTAGTAAGCACAAAAGGGCGGAAACACACTGGAGTCAAATGCTGAACGACCACTTCATGGCCAATGTCTGCAGTCTGTCTGCATGAAGTCTGCATGACTGATCTAAATTTGAGACTACAGGGAAGAGACAAAACTGCCATTGATCTTCTGGAACAGACGTGTGCATTCCAAGTCAAACTGGGTCTTTTCACAACTGACTTGAGCACAGGCAGGATGCTGCATTTTCTGAACCTATGCAAATGCATTGCATCACCCACATAAATCACTGATGTGATGACAGATTTCATTGCAAGGTTGAAAGAGAACTTTGCTGATCAACTGGATGTATTTGCTCCTCCCGTAGAGGTGATGGGCTTTGCTAGAGACCCATTCCCACGGATTTTTCCTCCACAGCAAACAAAGTGGTCCCTTCCATTTATGAGGGGAAATTCTTACTCAAACTTGTTGATATGCAATCATCCGTAACCTTGGGACAGGAGCTTCGCACCAGTTCCCTAACGTTAAGAAGGTAGTGATCGTTGTGCTCAGTATATTTGGATCAACATACACATGTCAATCAAGCTTTTCACACATAAACTCAATAAAATGTAACTCTTGTTGCTCTCTGGCTGACACCAATGCCTTTGGATTGCATTGACATCTTACAAGCCAAAAGTCACTGCTGTCGCTCAGAACAAAAAATGTCACTTCTCCCACTAAGAAAGTCATGTCAGCAGTGTAACTGTAGCCTACTTCACAACATAATGTGGGAAATATGGGAAAACAAGTGTTGGGCTGTGGCTACAGGTTTGGCTATCAGCAATAATATTATCAAATTATCAAAGATAATTATTAATTATTAAAATCAATAGAAATTATCAATAAGTTAATAATAACGGAGCACCACCCTGGGTTCAGGGAAAAAGATAGCCAAATTCAGTCTTAGCTAAGCTATCAATTTGGAACTCTGATTAACAATTAACTCAATATCTGTAACCAAAATTACCATATCAATAGCTAGTTAGGGTTGAAGGATTTTGGAGTTCTTTGCAGAGCAGAGATTGGCAAAATTCACTCTTGTGCAACATTAAACAGACTTCAGCTTCCAAAAGCATTTATTTAAAAAGATAAAAGAGCAAAACACACAATATGTAATATAGCTAAATGTATCTATATACAGGGATGTGTGTGTGTGTGTGTGTGTGTGTGTGTGTGTGTGTGTGTGTGTGTGTGTGTGTGGAAAACAACAGCGAGATGGCTGTAGTCACCTGGTGACTGAGCACACGGCATGCAGACAATATGGTCAACAAAGAAAACTACACAGACAAAAGGCCAGGCCATGTGGTGTCTTGAAACTGCATGTCCTCCCAGAAGCAAAGTGTGTAAAGCTGGGTTTTAAATCCCTTAAGTGTGTGGGTCTCTCTTGTGGGCCAGTTGGTGTAGGATAAAGGTGCCAAGTTAGAAAGAGGTTAGTTGCATGCAAGGCTGAGTTACTGGATGTAACGTGTGAAGCATAAACTAACCTTAACTTAGCAGTATGGCTATTCTGTAGCTTAGCAGTGTAAATGCATCACAACAATAGAACTCAGTGGACAACATT